>NC_061493.1:2538528-2838528 GCF_022539355.2 Hippoglossus stenolepis
ATTTGAAAGGCCTACATAGTCTAAACCCACAAGCCCCTCAGGTGAGTTGGCACCATGACCTGCATCACTACCTACACATCAACCTTGATGCACAAATATGGTCTATTTAAGCTGATAAGTGTGCATGACTTTTACACAATGGTCTGTTTCGCTCCAGGATACGTTTGTGGTAGTTGAAAATGAAGAGAGTCCGCTAACAAGCAAACTTCTCTAAGCTCTGTAGTCTTCTGTTGGCCCAACTACCGGCAGTTGGGAGAACACGTGCAGGAGTTAAAGAGGCAGTCAGGCTAAATAAACCAGGCTCTAATCATGCCCAGCCAGAGAGGTCTCGTGCCCAGGGGCTCCTGATTAATCTGTTGTTGGTGCTAATAGCAGGGTTACAGCTTTATTATCACAGGAGGAGGCAGGGCTGTGAGGAAGGAGGGGGGCAGAGGGAATCAGATGACCTTATACCACTTTAGTCAGTTTTAGTCAGAGCTTTAAGTGATAAAACTTCTGGCCGGATCTGTGGAGGCAGGCAGGTTTATCGGCTTGAGGCAAAGCAGGAGTCCTGCAAGAATCAGAGTAGCTGCAACCAGACACATGCAGGTCTGGTTAGTACCAATTTCATAAATAAAAACTATGACCAAGCATGTTAATCAGTGACCTTTTTTCCCCAAATACCTAAACTGAGACTAAGATGAGATGGCAGCAATGACAATAACTGTGACCCAAACATTAAGATGTTATATAATATCACATCTAAAAAGCCATATTAATCTAACTACTAAAGGGATTGATATTACCTATACGAATCACAACTGGACATTGTTTATTGAAAATTTTGTCTCACTAAAAGTAAGACGCCCTGTCAGCTACGTTAGCAAATATTTGACTGAAGACAGGATTATTTGTTTTGGTCCATTATGGATGGTAATGCACTTTGAATAGGTTAATGTGATGTGTAACAGAGCTGCATTGTGGTTCCATTGCTTCCATTTGCTTGTGTGGCATGTGGTAGAGGTTGAGAAAAAGCTTAACTTTTCAAGCTGCACCACAAACATCAGCCAAACAAATCACATTCACAAAAATATCATCAAACATCAGAATGGGCCTGGAGAGAGGAGGTGGTGGCAGCTGGTGTGCGTTCATCTTGTTGTGGAGTTTATTTCCCATGTGCTTCACTTCGGCAATGCGTGGAAAGCTAGCTGTCGATTGTGATTGTTGTCGTTAAGATCAACACAGTCCTGACAGCCCTACTATGTTAGGTGGCTGTGGATTAGGAGGTAGAGTGGATTCTCCATTAACCGGAAGGTTGGCAGTTCTATCCCTATCTCCCCTATCCTGCGTATCTAAGTGTCCTAAAGCAAGATGGGGAATTCCAAAGTGCTGCACATGTGTGAATAAATGAATGGCAAAACTGTACTGCAAGGGGCGTAGTGGTCATCAAGACTAGGAACGTGCTGTATAGATACAGAAGTCAGAGGTTTACAAGAGTCATTTGACAGCGAAGATTTTAGATTTTTCCAGACTTTTTGAATAAGACATATTGCAAGAGAACTGCTAATTTTGCATTTTTTCCAGAGTTAATTGTTAAAATCAGTTAAATGAAATCTTACTTAAAAGCAGATTGCTGAAGTTTAGATAGAATATGTATTGACTAAAACCAGAAAATAAAAAAGGTAAGGTTTACAAAATATTACATAATAGGCTAACACCACTCTCCAGTTACCAATTTACTTCTGAGAGGCAAACAGGCTGCACAAATAAAGACAAATCTTCAATCGAGACTGTACTATTGTCCTAAACGCGCTGTAATCCCTCAAAACACCGTGAACTGCATCAAGCACAGATTGTCTATAGGCCACATGCTGGGCTTAATCATTGGATAATTAAGTTATATAAAGTCTTGCATGGTCGAAGGTCAGGAGGTTGCTCTGGCTTATTTTCTGAAATCACATCTTCTAAAGACGTACTGTATATCCAGAGAAAAGGTAACCAAGCTGAACTGGGGGGAAATGTTTGGCAGGCACATCACGTCTCCATGTAAACAGTTGAAACTGCTTTGGTTACATACTTCCTGATATGAATTCATCTTATGAATAGTTTGGCATGAACATCAATCGACTCTTAACACTTCAGTTTGAAGCCATTAAGTTTGACCTAATTCTAATCATACTGTATGGGATGTTGCATTACTGACAAGTGGAAATGCTACAGTTAAAGTGCATATTTATTCATCTCATAAAACATGAATGTAGCTGTCACAAATGAGAATGCAAACTTAAAGGATAAAGCAGGCTTTAATACATTTTTAATTCCTGTCGTCTCCCTGTGCAACAGTGTGGCTCATTGATGTGTCTTAATAGATTTTGGAAACAATGGAGCTGCGTGGCACAGAGGAATAAGATATGTCAGGCTTTAAAACACACAAACAAACATTCATCAATGTTTTGGTTGGCGCATTACTAAAAGCATCAGTGAAGGACTAAGGACTTCTAATAAACGTTCATATGGTACAGAAACAAAATGGTTTCACATTTGATTTCTATGGTACCTGGGCCAGTTCAGTCTCGTAAACTATGTTTTATATTGATCATTTGCTGTTAACTTACATATTTGGCAAGATGCAAAGTGAAATGTTAACAGACATCAAATTGTTTTCTCACCAAATACATCTGATTAAGTAGCACCATGTCCACTTGTAGTGAGTAAAGTAGTATTACACTGTTTTTGTGGTTAAGTTCAGACGCCCACAGCAGCTCATAAAAGATCCTGGTCTGATTTGATACAAAACAAATTCACACTGACTTCAGACTCAAGCCAAATCCATCTTTCCCTGAATCTAACCAAAGATTTTTGTGTTCTAGTCACATGACTCAGGATGAAGACCTCTATATTTTGTGGTGTAACATTGGTGAAGGTTGTGTGCGCGCTGTCCATCCCTATACTTTCTGCAACTCTGCTGCGTTTAATAAATGCAGCTCCTTATTCGTTTCAAATATATATTATGCATATATGTATAATATATATATATATATATATATATATATATATGTATATAATCCAGCCAATGATTATGTCTAACATCTTTGTTGTTGCAGTTTAGAGAAGAACATAGATATAAGTTCTTGGAAATTTCAGGGACAGTGGCAAAGAATGACACACACATACAAATAAATAAAAAGTGTATAGCTATGTTTGTGAGCTGCAAGGACAATGTTCGCCTGTGGCTATTACTGAAGACTGTAATGTGAATGTTTACAAGTGGTGTAACAAAAGTGTAACAAAAGCATAAAGAAAAATACTGAAGGAGCGGAGGCGAAAAGAACCCCGCTACCTCTGCTACTGCTCGGCTTATTCCCACAGCACAGCTGGACCATCAAACATCAAATTCATCACACACACTCGAGATGCTGATGTTAAACATGCAGCAAATTAGCATTTCTCCTCTTCACCAGCGGGGTGTCTGAGCTGCTACACCCAAACTGTCCTGTTAACAATACCATTACCAGCAAAGCGCCACACCCACTGAAGGAGCAAAACCTGACCAGTGCACACATTTTTGGTACAATTAACTTTCCTCGGTACAACGCAGCTCACACAATTCAGCACGGTGCTTTTACAGCCTGTGATGCAGCAGTGTACTAATACTGGGTAGATCCTCCCCCTCCCTCCCAAACAGTCTCAGTTGTTCTCGGCATTCATTCCTAAAATCATCATTTCGGATTCTGCTCCACATTGACATAACAGCAAATTCATGCTGCCAATATCCCGTTCCCAAAGTTGTTCTACTGGATTCAGATCTGGTGGCTGAGGAGATCACTGAAGTTCAAAGAACTCACTGTCATGTTCATAAGATAGGTTTTCGACTTTTGACATGGACTATGATCCTGCTGGAAAAGCCATTAGAAGATGGTCATACAGGGATGAGCATGGTAAGCAACACTTATAGATAGATAGAAAGTAGATAGAAATCATAATTATTTGGTATTAAGGCCCAAAGTCAAGAAAAGTTTCCTCACACCATCGCACATCGTGCAGCAACCTGGGCTGTCGACACAAGTCAGGTTGGCTCCATGGATTCATGCTGTTGACTCCAGATTGTGACTCTACCATCTTCAGCCTCAGCACAAATCTACATTGATCAGACCAGGCTGTGTTTTTCAGTCTTCAACTATCCATGGTTGATGAGTCTTTGTCACTGCAGCCTCACATGTCTGTTCTTGGCTGAGAGGAGTGGAAGCTGACGTTGTCTCTACTGTTGTAGATCATCCACCTCAAGGTTGGACGAATTGTTTATTCTGTCCAGTGTGCCCATTCTCCTCTGACCTCATCAACCAGGTGTTTCTGTTGTTTTTGGCTCCATTCTGAGCTAAAAGTTGTATACGAAAATCTCAGGGGATCAGCAGTTTCAGAAATACTCACACCAGCCTGTCTGACGCCAACAATCATGTCATGGTCAAAGTAACTGACATCACATTTTTTTCTCTATTTTGAAGTTTTTGTACATAACCTGCAGCTCCTGGCCTGCATCTGCATGATCTACATGCCACTGCTGACACATGATGATAATTACATAAATAAGCAGGTCTTCCAAATTGAAAGCTCTGTAAGTGAATATTATTATATTAGTTATTTGGAAGAAATTTGTTGTTGTTTTTTTAATTACAGAACTGCTTTAAATCACAGGCAGGTGAAATCCAACACGAGAGAAGGATGAAGAACGGCGAGTAGTGACAAAGTGAGAAGGGCTGTGTTACTCACAGGGTTGTTCTTCCATTGCATAAACACCTCTAGAGGAAGGCTTTTTTTTCACCTAGGGCAGAACATATTCATTCTACTGAGACAGAATTCTATCTGTGGAAAAGTCATGTGGCACGCTCACATACACTAACACGCAGCTGAATTCATCCTGGGTATAGATTTAGGTGGACGCTCCTTGGATTTCTCTCTTCACTGGTCATCTGTGACAAATAAGGTTGTATATTCCAGAGTGCAAGCACAGCAGTACTCTGTATGTGTGTGTGTGGTCTAGGTACTTATCTTGCTCTAGGGACCTAAATCTGTTCATACAGTAAAATTATGGTGACTTATGTTCTGTATGGGGAAAAAAGCAAGTCCACAAATGGTAAATCATTACATTTTATGAGAAAAACAGGGGAGAAGGTTAGAGTCGGGTAAAAATGTAAATAAGGGGTTAAAGGATAAGCAATAGTGTTGGGGAAGTAGAAGTTACGGTTTGGGTTGAAATCCAGGAAGTGAAGGTAAATAAATGTAATGTCTTCTGAATTTATGGAGACATAATTTTATCCCATTAGACATTTGTTTAAAATGTCATCATGATTGAGGCCGAAATGTTGTGTTGACCTTTGACCACCAAATTCTAATCAGTTTATTCTTGAGTCCAAGTGGATGTTTATCAATTTGAATAAATGTCCTCTCTCAGCCAGAGGATGATTTTGAGGTCTGACTTGGTACATGATCGTGACTTGATATTTGAACAGATAGGACCTTCTCCATCCTGGGTTTGCTTCCTTACACAGATTAACTAATGAATAGAGTGACAATGATTCCCACGTGGGTTTTAAGCACCTGCTTAGTTATCACCCCATTAAATGGATGTTATTAATTGTGATCATTACGATTATTATGTTTTAGAAGGGACACCTATACCACCAGAGTATATGCTTATTTAGTTAATCCCAAACATTTATAAAATCATCAAATTTCTTTTGTATAGCCCATATTCACAAATCACAATTAGCCTCATAGGGCTTAACATCTGTTATACCTGAAACCGTCTGGATTGATCTTTAATTTAGCTTGTGATGAGATAAGTAGGCTAAACCATGACCTCAAGCCAGTTTAAGATGAATTATCAGTGATGTTTATTGGATAATATGTATAAACATGTACAACATAAAAAGGAATGCAGATGAGTGAAAAGTCACACCATCAGTCCACTATCTTCATATTAAACCTTCCCTTCATGACATTGCAGAGTTGGTTGGGTTGCTGCAGGCACGATGTACAGACTGGATGTTTGTGCATCTCTTATGGCCTTTTGGGGTTGTGAAGATCTATCACCTCATTGCCCTCATTACATACAGTATGGCTGCCTGACCTTTGCAGTGACACCTCCATCTGTCATGGTATAAGGCCAGATGACCACTCTGGAGCATATTGTCTGGTCTTCAGCTCACATAAGTAGCAAGCATGCCTCTTTTGGCCACACAGTATTTGGGTGAGGAACTTATAACAGCAGCATCTATATTAAGAGAGAAAGGGATGCAGCTAGTCAAACCACAAAAGTATCAGAACATAATGGAATGACTCAGTTAAAACCAAGATCGTTGATACATAGACAGACTGAGACGTCAGACAAATTGATGTCTTTATTCCAACTCCAGTTAATCACTTACAGAATACCAATGCCCTATTCTAAAATCATTCCACACCAGCCCCACAATCGATGTTGTCAATTTGTTATTTGTCTGACTGTAATGACGAACATGCCCGTACAGCAGACTGATTAGAAATTAAGATGAACTGATGGAGGTTGTCCGAAGGATGGGGCTGGCTTGAGAGCTGAGCATCAGAGCTGCCATCTGTGCCGATGTGGAGACTTGATGCTATAGTTTATCAATGTCAGGATGCAGTCCACTGACAATCCATTATTGGAAGTAATGGTGGGTTGGTCTGCAGGTTTATCAGGTTGACAGGCAACGCATTAGTAAACATGGAGCAATTTGGCATTTGTTTAGTGTCCTGTCTTTGTCCACCTGATTAATGTGAGTCACTGTACTTATTATTGCAGTACTTATATCAGTACTGTTGTTCTTATTATTCATGCATTAATAAGTACAACATTATTTCATTGTAATGTCTTTGAAACGTCTTATGAAGAACAACACAGTGATACAGTGGTTAGTGATGTTGAGGCTCATTCATGCTCCCTTTACTTACTAAAGAGTACCCTCTACATGGGGAATTTCAACTTCTACCCTCTGCCCCAAGGGGTAAAACAAAACGCTGCAGAAATAGTTTTGTTCCATTTGCAATTGTTCACTTGATCCGGTTATAGCCAGATTTGCACATTCGTCCCTATCCAGTTTTCTATTGATAGCAATGCATTTTTGTCATGGTTTTTGTGGTCTTGTCTTCTGTCTGTGTGTTATAATTTTGTACTGTTTTGGATGGATGCCTTCTCTTTTTATTGCTGCAAAACAAATCTACCTACGGGTACAAATGAAGTAACCTCACCTAAAGATATCCATCCGTTTCAGACACTGTCACTGTCACTGCCCACATACTTCAATGTGTCTTTCATGGTTGTTAAGTAATACAGCCACTCGTGAGCAACATTGTAATCATGCGAGCTAACATCTTGTAGTTTCTTACTAACTCAACAAGTCTCTCATCAAAAAGTAGTTCAAATTTCTTCTTCATGTCCTATGGTTGTTTCGCTTACACTATTGGCTACACTGCCCCCCATGATTTCCAGTGGTGCTGCTCCGTTTCGTCTCTTTCATTTGTAAGCTTTGACAAAATGTGCACAAAGAGAATGGAGAGCCTAGTCAGAAGGCTGAGTCCGTTTCCTTACACGGGTCTAATGTTAAACATAACTGAGCCTTTCCTCATTAGCCAAAAAGTTCTGTATTCAAACCTGCCAGCTGGGGCCTTACTGTGTGGCCTTTGCATGTTCTCCTTGTGTCTGTGTGGGTTTTCTCTATGCTGCAGCGTCCTCCCACAGTCCAAAGACGTGCAGGTTAATTAGTATGTCTGAGCTCTGTGGTAGGCTGTGGGACCTGCTCCCTGCCTCTTGCCTAGTATTAGCTGGGATTGGCTCCATTAACCCAGTGACCCTCAAGGGATAAGCAGTATAGCTAATATGTGTCTTCTATGAACTCCTTTCAACACTGCTTGGCTTTCTGCTCACTAACAAAAAACAAACTGTAAATATGTATTCAAGTGGATTGTTTTTACCAAAAACACTAAAAATGCAGCATTGCATAAACTGTCACTGTTTATGATTCCTCTACAGATAATACCCACATATTCTAATTCAATGTACCATTGGATGGTAGTTCACTAATGACTTGGATTCGCCTCATGTAAGGAGGCCATTTATAATCAAGGTCCTTTGGTAACAGAGGAAGAAGAACAGAGGAGGGCCTTTTAGTCAGATGGTCCTTAAAGACATTTTTGATTCCTGTCTTTAAGTTGGCATGTATAAATATAGCATGGGGATACAAACAGTTCAGGAGGTCCCACACACAGGTGATTGGTATAATAATACTGTATGTATTTAGATTAAGATGCAATTAAATCAAAAAGCTCAGAATTTAAAATGAATCATTAGTGTCCATCAATTTAATGATGGATAAACAAATAGATTATGTCACTGTATGGCGATGTATCAGCCTAAAATGCAATGCTGAAACATTTGATTGTCAAAGAAAAGACCTGGACCTTCTTTCCTTATAAAGATTAATCCTAAAAGTTACGAGCAATTATGTGAAATGTCTTTATTTTCCGCATGTGCTTCCCAAAGCAGAAGTAAAGAGCAAGTGCATGCAAATGCGATTAAAAGTTTCTTAAAGCTGACTGTTGTACTGAAAACACTTACTTCAAAGTAAATGTCAAGTGTGAAAAACCAAAAGGATTTTAAGCTCACAACCTTTTATGTTAACTTTGAAGGCAGAAAAAAAAGAGACATTGCTCTTGAACCTGAATTAAATCTCAAACCAAGCAGTTGCATATTCTCTAAATTAGATGACATGAGGAACTGAAAACACATTAAGTAAAGTGACATTTAAGCCAAAATAGTTTATATTAGACAAGGACAAGATCTGTTTGCACTTAAATCAACTGTGGAATGTGTGTGTGTGTGTGTGTGTGTGTGTGTGTGTGTGTGTGTGTGTGTGTGTGTGTGTGTGTGTGTGTGTGTGTGTGTTTCTTAGGACCCACTTTCTGAACAAGGCATCTGATCTGTCCTTTACTGCAGTATAAGAGGCTACCAACACATTTGTGTTGCTTGTATACTCCCTAACCAACTGGCTCATTTTGACTCAGTGTAATTGGATAAATGTTTCATTGAAGAATTGTGAATCACAGGGAAACAGAGGAAGCAGGACGGTCTGCACTTTCCTTGCTTTTTCGCTCCTCTATAAAACCTTGTTTTGATTTGGATGGTTAAACTGAGATACCTTCACACCATGATTAGCCCTGACATGAAAAAAACAGCCTCCTCATTTATTTGAGGCCAGTCTAGCAACACAGCAGGGGTCCCAATGCAGATGGCTCCATCAAAAAAAATTAAACCTAGCTCAACATTTGCTGCAATGCAACATCACTTGGCAGTTCGCTGCATTAGCTAATGCAAACATCCATTCCCGGATATTTTTTTTACATGAACCTAATATTCCTACGGTTGATAGCTTTCCAGAATCTTAAAATCCTGTCAGAGTCTTGAATGTGAATAACAGATCTGTAGATTTGAAGGCGTCTCAGATACCATCATCTTTCCAGGATTGTATTTCACCTGGACATTAAACTATAACCCCAACAAGCAACAGCCCCTTCCACTTTTTGAACACAGGACTGATTTTTGGTCAAAGGGCCACTAATGCTGAACAGCAAATATGAACTCTTTCTGTATTGCTTGTGACGGCACAGGCTTCACCCTTAACAGATTTCTGCTGCAGCCTCTATCGTATGCACATGAACTCCCGTCACAGGATGTGATGCAAGCTGTGCTAAACCCGCTTGCATTAAAAATAATTGTATACATGACAAAACTTGTTCTCAACCCTCACTGCTCCATGTCCCAGACATGTGCATTACCATTTCAAATATGCATTAAAAAATAAATATTTCAAAAGCTATGAGCTAATGTTAGACTATGTCACTGTGATTTCACAGCAGTTCTGCTGTGCACTGACCTCATATGGAGGACTGTGTGATGTCTCATGTTGTGTGTTAGTCCTGCAGTTGGGCTTCCTCTGGTCCTTATTAGTGTTCACATCAACATGCAGCTCCACCAGATCATAATTAAATTACATCAGTATTCAGGTCCTTTCACATTAGTGTTTGGAGCCAACTGGGTCTTGGCTGGTTAGTTGTTACCTTTCACATCAGTGTTTGGATCCCTTTCGGCGAAATATAATGAATTCACTGTTGGGAAGCATCCCTTCTCCTCCTTTTGAAAATGTATGTGGTTTCAAAATTACTGCATCTGGTAGAGATTCTTTTGTGGATATAACAATGTATTTTTCATGGTTAATAACTTCAACAATATGAGATATTACATTGTTTAAAGTCTCTAAGGTCAGCTATCTAGCAGGAGGAAGAGTGGTTTCTTTGCTCTTTCTAGACCGAGACCAGTGTAGAAATTTACCAGCAGGACAGCCTTCACATTGATTAAACATTGGCCGGTTTGCATGCTGGGAAAGGGTGACTGGCTGAGGCATTGCATTGATAAATCATGTAATTGGAGTGTGGACCTGCTGGTGATTCTTGTGGATTCAGCTCCTGGGTAGACAGTGGAGAGGAGCACACACTGACTTTCAATCATTTCCACTCTGTAATGTTATGACCTCACATTAAAGAGCTAGAGTCTATAAGACAGAGTATTTCTTTATCATACGGCATTTGTCATTTCACAGCCAACTGTAGAGTTCGTAGCACCTCTTAGATTAGAGTGCCCTGCATTTTATGATTCATCTATCAGTCGTGTTTCTACTCGGGTGCTGTGGGAGCGGGGCATTCACTCAGCTTATATTGAAGCCCAGGACCCAGCAGGCTTAAAGACGAACTCCACTTCTACATGTCAAAGTTAGTTTGCTAGTCACAAGAGGAACTACTCAGCCGGTGAACACAGTTGTATAATGTCTTCTGTGGCTCTGAAGGAGCTTTGAGAAAATAACCTTGATGATACCATTTAAATGTCATCAGGGTTATTTCAGCTTGGACTTGAACACATTTCAACAACGTCTGCAGGTCTAAAAAGAGTCTGAAGACTTATCCAGTTGCTTTTTGGTGTCTCTTTTTTTCAAACAAGGGACTAAAACTCATAATAAAGTCTGGTAACACTTTATGATACATCTTGCAATGTGCTTTGTAATTGCATTTAATGAATCAGGTACCAGTCAAATAATTGTATGTACTTAAATGCTGGGACAGTGGAAGACACCACTACTAGTATTTTATAAATCCTGGGTAACTGGTTGGTGGTAAACTGGGAATTAGCATAGAAAAAGACCATTCAGCAGGCTTATGTCCACCCTGCCACTTGATGGGTTTAATGCGATGACTGGCAGAGGGGCAGCAGACGCCTAACATGGCGAGATGGGAAACTGGATGGTATAATGAGTGAACCAACCTATGCAGCCACGGGACTGTTACCAAAAACAGATTCCCTAGGTTACGGGTTTGGTTAGATTTAGGAAAGACCATGGTCATGTTGTCATGGTTATGATATATGAAACATGCAGTGAAGCTTGTGGAAGTCAAACAATGATTACTCTCCACCCTCAGACTCCTCGTAATTCAGACTTTGTTTTGTTTCTTTTTTGCTTGTGTAAATTGTGGTTCTTTGCCAAGGTATTGAGTGAAATTAGTCAAATATGTTTCGTAACTATATATTTATATATATCATAAACATAACGTGCAAATATAATTTGTTTGCATCTTTTGCCTTTTTATTTTCATGAAAGCTCTCAGTAAACAGCACAGGATCTGTTTTACACATTCATTTACATATAACTATAAATGACATTGACCTTGGCAATAAATTGTGCTTTATTGTGACTGATTGCTGCTGCAGCTGGAGCCATATGTGTATGTTTCTTCCTCCTGCAGCTCCACACAGACATGGACCATGGAGACAGTGCGGTGAAGTACACTCTGTCAGGCGAAGGAGCCGGGTCCATCTTCACCATCGATCAAATTACTGGAGATATTCATGCGCTGGTGGGACTTGACAGGTCAGTACTCATAAATAATAATTACAATACGGTAATATTGTTTGTTTCTAATACAGACATTACTGGCATCTGCAGTAATTAACAAGGATTGATCTACATTGTAAATCTATTATGTGGTATATCACATGACGCTCTTGGTCTTTGAATGTGCCTTAGCAATTCTATCAAAAATATTACACCACGCCTACGCCAGCTTAAAAGTAAGTGGGTATTTTATTGACTAGGCAAACTAGACACAATGTTTTGGTATTATCTAGGACAACATTAAGATAATGTGACTTTACTGGTCTAGGAAAGCAGTAGAGAAGCTTAACAGTGCTATATCAACAACCTTCTTTGAGCTATGAGGATTAATATACAATGATGATGAGTGAGGAAAATAAAAACCTTTCAGGGATAATAACCCATGAAATTCACTTTTCAAGTGCTCTTACTTGTTAGTGAGCTTCGGCTTTAAAGTGATAGAAATTGATAGGGATTTTGAAACAGAACTTGGATTTGGTAAGGCCAAGCTGACCAATGACGTTTCTCTGTGTGATAAAACACAGCCCCCCCCTAACATAGCCCTTGTGACATGAATGACATATTTATATTCATTAGCTTTACTTTGTGACTGTCACAGTGACAACAGAGTCATAAAACACCGATATCCCACTAATAGTATTTATTCTGTAAGTTTACTGATAAGACACAAAACTGTAAATACATATACATATTCTGGATCATATTTCACTGTCTCACCACAACACAAAGTGACAGGCCCAAGTGACGCAGCCCCTTGTTATTTTTGAATGCAGTGCTGTTTCCAGCCAAAGTCCACTGAGGCATCTTTATTGAATATGAAAACTGTAATTACATCTGGACCAATTGACACATGATATGATCTGTATTTCTGCATCACCATGCTCCGTTACCTCTGTATAGCACTAGGCAATCATAGAATGCATTTAGTTTGCTTTATTGCAAGCATAAAGTCTCCACTTTAAGGTCTTATGCTGTACATGCTCAAAAATTATTCCAAGTTATTGCCCCATCTTTTCTCACTGTCTGTGTCTTGTTCACAAAGGTAGCTCGAGCTTTAGCTTAATAATGTGCATCGTATGTTAGCATGTTAATGGTGTATTATTTGATACGATCCCCTCCTGACAGATGCTGCATCATTTTCTGATTAACAAACTAATAAGCCGAAGCGGTGAGCTAATGGTAAACAGGTGAGGGGAGGTTACATGGCAGGCTGTCACAAGTGAGGAGCAGAGGTGCGAAACTTACAACAGCCCCAGAGATGTATGCATGTGTTGCCATGACAATAAGATTCTAAGACATGTACTCACGCCCCCAGTGTCTTGACTCCCTTGACCCAAATCCACTGAAAACCTATACATAATCTAAGGTCTATGTGAGTGATGTGTGTGTTAATTGTTTTCGCTGAAACCCAGTGTTGGTGTGAACACAAGCTCACAAAAACAGCCCCAGAGATGTATGCATGTGCATCCAAAAAAGGCCCAAATCATAATAGTCTTTTGTAGTAGTGTTTATTTCAATATATCCTTATGCTAATACACACATACAGTATTCACCATCCAACAATCATCCTGTGCTACTGCATTTTTCTCAAGTACATTTTTCTACAAACAATATTTCCTTCGTAAAAGGTGTATATTATGTACACTAATGTATATTGTATATTACACATTATATCTGTACAGGAGAATAGTGCCTGTCTAAATTCCACAGATACTCCCTTCTCTCTCGAAGCAGTACCCAAGGTCAGGTTGTAGATAAAGGGCCAACAAACAGTGCATTGCAGTGTCTACTTTCATATCTAACTCAGATGCGACAGACAGAGAGGCACCAACTTCAACTCTCACCAACTTCAGCTCTTTTAAGTATTTTATCAGTGGTAAGACGTAAGGACACAATGTGATTTCTGAATGCATTCCTTAGGCGTACCTATCCAATAGGATACAGTAATATTTCCTACCACTGAAATGGTGAACACACTAAAAAAGCAGAATTTCAAGTTAATAGTATCCAAAGCTGCAGAGACTTCTTAGAGTCAAAGGCAAAAGAGGGGTGAAGTGAAAAGGTGATGTGTTGCCATGACAATAAGATTCTAAGACATGTACTCACGCCCCCAGTGTCTTGACTCCCTTGACCCAAATCCACTGAAAACCTATACATAATCTGAGGTCTATGTGAGTGACGTGTGTGTTAAGTGTTCGCTAAAACCCAGTGTTGGTGTGAACACAAGCTCACAAAAAAGCATGTGGACGCCTGAAAATCACGTTACAGATACAGGCTGACTTCGGTTTTTCTAGCTTGAAATTATTTCCATCAGTGTGTGTGTTATACTTTATGTTTTTCAGGGAGGAAAAGTCCTTCTACACGCTGAGGGCCCAGGTTGTTGACACCCACACAGGCCTTCCTCTGGAACCAGAGTCTGAGTTCATCATCAAGGTGCAGGACATCAACGACAATGAGCCACGATTCCCAGCTGGGCCGTACAGCGGCAGTGTCCCGGAGATGTCCCCAACAGGTAAGAAGGCTGCCAGCGGCTGAGAGGAGAGCTGAACAGAATACATGAAGCCTTTCTAAATATACTGTATGTCCCGTTATATTCTACATTGAATAAATATTGAATGACCTGATTCAATTCCCAAATAGAAGAACAATGAGGTCACAGAGAATGAATAGGAGCAAATTGTGAAGTATCCAGGACAAATTGGATGATGCTTTTGACAACAAGTAAGAAGCTGCAACATTAATTGGAACTTTGCTTGATAATTGTACTGTGGTCATTCTAGATAATGATCCAAACTAAAATAGGTAACACTAGAATCCATCAGGCAGATTGCTTTAATGGTTGACTTGGCAGGATATGAGAGAATAATGACCTGAACAGCACATGAAGAGGTCATCAATCAATCAATCAAATTTTATTTGTAAAGCCCATATTCACAAATCACAATTTGTCTCATAGGGCTTAACAAGATGCGACATCCTCTTGAGTCTGTGAGTAGTCATATTGTTTATCAAGCAGTCTTGTTAATAATAATAATAATAATAGTCCACGATCAGCTGTCACCACAATCAGATGCCACCATAATCCACAATCCATCCTCATGATCCACTGCCGCCATCAGGATCCACCATCAGCTGCCACATCAATCGTGATCCACCACCATCCACGATCAGCTGCCAACACGATCATGATCCTTCACCACTATCAACGATCGGATTCCAAGAGGCTCCACGATCCGCCAGTACGATCACGATCTCTGAATCGCATTCCACCATCTTGATCCAGGATGTGGACGCAGCTGCGGTTGTGGATCTGCAAACTGTGTAACAAGCAGAGAGCATGCTTTGTGCAACTACCTATACAGCATTTTGATCATGCTCCCACACTGACTTCGGAACAGATTTCATTACCAACAATAGGCCTGACCACACCCCATTTTAAGACCAATATACTCATGGGCATTTACTTTAATAGAACTAGTGATGAGGACTGGGCTTACAGGTCGACAGGCAGACAGGCAGATAGGTAGGTAACGACAACATGAAGCAAAATACCGGCAGCAGGCAAGGTTATAAGAATGACAGTGCACAGTAGCGTTGACTGCCTCCACCAAGGCCCAACAGTCCCCAATTTAAATTTACGATTTTGTTATTTGGATCTGCACTGAATTACAGACACTCTTAAATATCAGATTCTTAAACCTACCTGATATTTGTCATCAAGATCTGTGAATTATTCACTGAGAAACTAACGGAAATGTTACAAAAGGCCGCCGTCCTTCCACCGAGTTTCTTGGTAATCCTTTTGTTGTTTTGGCATAAGTAATAGAAAGAGAGACATACAAACAAACAGACAAAAACTAAACTACTTGGAGAAGGTAATTGTCTGGTTACTAACTGGGAATAATAGGAATTGGTATAAATACAGGGGAGGAAACGAAGGGAAATAAAAATATGGATGTGTAGGGGAGGTCAAGTGGTTGGGAATAGGAAACAGTTGAACAGGTCGATCTAGGAACAGGAACTATGTATGGAGACATCTGGTGGACTGGTGGAATATGACAGGAAATAGAGGCAGAATGGGCTGAGACATCAATCAGTAGAGGTGGGAAAATAAACAATGAAAATCGAACTATCTTTTTAAGATTCTACCTGTAACCAACTCTCCTTGTTTCATTTAAAAGTAAGTTAAAATCATTTTTCGTGTGTATGGTTTGATGCACTGCGCTAAATTAAAAATTCGGAAATCTGAAATCCATATAAAGAATACATATGTGTTATTAACTAGGCTTTTTAATTCAGCTTTCCTGTTAAGTTTCACTTTGCAATGTGCCCGGACATATTAAGTTGTAGTTGTGGCACACACACAAACACACACACACACACACACACACACACACACACACACTAAGCCAGACTTAGTGGCCCATCTGTCTGCTAAATACCATTACTGAGAGGTAATTTAACAGTCAAGGTCTTTATGCTTTAAGCTGTTAATGCTTCAGCTGAGGACCAAAGTGCTCTGAGAGAAGCTTGACCCCAGTGTGTCTCTGTTACACTGAAATACAGCAACAAACGGTGTAGCGGATTAGCTATGGGAGCAAACAGCACAATCACCCATATAATAAAACATAATCCTGTCTATGAGAAGTCCACTGCTAAGAAAGAGTTGTTTTCTCAATTCAAAGAACATGGTTGAATTTTCTGTGAAGTCTACGACTTGTCATAGAGTTCCTGATATACCGTTTACATTTGCCTCATACTGCACATGCTTTAGGCTTAACTATAAAAGCATTATACACTATAAAATATGATAAAACAATATATTAAAATGGAAAAAAAGAGAGTAAAACAAATCATCTAAGATGCCTTGTTCTGGCATAGCCTGTTCAAGTGGTGCCTGTTTATTTTCCCTCCGAGATCAGATATGTACACCATATTAATCATTTCTCTCCAATGCTGGAGGTAGGGTTGGTCATTTGTTTCGACAACACGTTCTATCTTATTTGTTGAAGTCCTCTTCACATCCCAATTGCATCAATAAATAAAGTTGTGTAACAAAAAGAAAAAAAGGTTTTGGTCATTCAGTCTGATCGAAATGAGTGGTAAGGCGTACCCATCTGTCACTAACAGACATGGCTGCCTCCGTGCCCCCTGCCCGTGCTCTCACTGTGAATGCCTGGAGTCCTCAGCCGGAAAGACATAAACCCCTGAAGCACAGACAATGGCCAGAAGTCAGCGAGCGAGTAAAGGAATAGCTGACTTTTACCAGTTGTCAGGCTGTGCACCTTCATGTGTTTTGGGGGCGTAGCTTGTCGAGAGGGCCGATGGGAGGGGGTGGGATTTCTAGGTTTAATTGTTTTTGTCAGTGTAGCCTCGAAATTGTTCGAGGATTACCAACCCTAGCTTTAATGCTTGCTTGCGTTGGGGTATGTCTTAACTTATTTTTGGTATGGTGCGTACTTCAAATTGTTTTGTAAAATATTTTCGTTAAGAATACAGAGCATAAACAGGGTAAGGGTAAGACCTCCCATTTAAGAGAAAAATACATTCATCATTTATTTTATTTAGCAATTTGCAGAATTAATTTGCCAAAATTGTGCAGTGGAGGTGTTAATGTTCGCTCCAAAATATCTGCATTCCCTGCTGGTCCATTGAAACATACTCATTGATCTTCCTGGATCAGTTAAATAGCCATATAATTTAAATAAAAAGAAATATCCATCAATACCAAAGACAATAGAATAAAAAAGAATCAAGAATAAATCCCCATGTAGCTTACTGAAAGGCAAAGATGTGTTGGTTGTATTGTCCCTGGCTATAGAGTTCATAGAGTTCTTTGTCTGCTGTAAAGGCCTGTGCACTTTTTATTGAGAGACAATAAGAAACAGGATTTTAAATTGCTGTTGTTAAGAAGTGGCTGAGAATAGGCATTATTTACAGTCAATTACATGTTTACAGTTGTTGTCCATTCGTCCTGTGTCCTTATTTTAATCCTGATCGCACAGTATAATGTAATGTTTACAATGTTCAACATTTGTTAGTTTTAGTACTGAACATAAAGTACAGCTGATGGGAATATCATCAGTTTCTGCTGGTATCGCATCATATACTTAAGTTGGCTATCCATCCAGTAGTTGCTGAGATAGAGAGAAATATAGAGAAAGGTTAACCAAGATACATCATTACAAACCATGTGAGAATGTTCGCTCTGCTCGACAATTTAACATGGAGCTATTACTACACAGGCTGCTACAGTTGGTGTATTCTCCAGAATACAAATCACACCCCGCTGCAGGAGCCGTTTAGCTTATACTTCTAGTGGACACCTGTACTTTGGGTCAGGTAAAGTTTGGATCATGTCCCAACAACAAACAACGCACTGCGGTTTGTTTGAGACTGCCTCCTCTACAGGTGTGGTTAATTTGGTCCACAACAGAGTCCAATGACTGTATTCTGTTCACATATGCTGAATGCATCACACTAATAGCTGGTGCACACTTGAGGATAATCGGGCAGATTTTAGACCTGATTCGCCCCTTCTGACTATCGGGGACATTCCAGATTAGTGGCCAGTCGGAGCCGATTATATAATCCTGAAGTGTGAGGGTTTTAAAAAATACTCTTAATGCAACAGATTGTGTTGGAGCCAGCCCCAATCTTGATGTCAAAATATCAAATATGTTTGATATTTATGATAATTGGCTACAACGGACTACTAACCAAACTCGCAATTGTCAATGAAAGCGAGCTGACCAGGAAGCGCCACCAACCGGATGTTGCATACTTGTTTAGCTTCTAATAACAACCACAATACATTTACAACTCACCTCCAGCTCGCCTATTCAGCTTTCTTTACAATAACACCATTCATTTTCCCCCCTTTTTTAAAATCTTGATGCAAACAGAACACATGCAAGTGCAGCGAGCTGATGATTTTGATCCTCCACCATGTTTGTTTTTCTTCTGAAGCCACGTTTGATCACGTGAGTTTCTTTGTGATCTCATGTCTCTGCAATGAGCACTGTGAAAAAATGTCCCACAAACAGCAAGTGTGTGGTCGTACGTTCTGGCCGAATCGTCTCGTGTGTGTGTTCTGATAATGATATTAAAACACCATCTGATTTAACTGAACTCACATATGCAGATGTGAAAATCCATTGGCAAAATTATGGTTAGGTTCAGGATTTCGATAATGTTAGTGGAACTTCATCATCGTGGTCATAATAATGAACATGCAGTGAATGTTGCGGAACAGTCATGGATGACAGAAACAACATGATGATTGATCTCTTGCATCTGTCTATGCAACAGTCCACCACAAACCCTACACGACACAGATTTTGTTGCTCTTTATGCTATGTCACCTAACCTACTCCTTTGCCCCAATTGTTTTGTAATAAGCTGGTTGCACAGACGATAAATGGGAACATTTGTGTGTGTGTTTGTTAAGGAACCTATGTGACACAGGTGACTGCCACAGATGCAGACGACCCCACATATGGCAACAGCGCACGCATCGTCTACAGCATCCTTCACGGACAGCCCTACTTCTCTGTGGACCCTAAGACAGGTGAGGAGAGCAGCATCACGTCACCCGTTTCACAACTTTTCCATTAAAACTTCCACAATAAACCAAAAGTTACTCACACAGTTGTATAACAGATCTGTGACTTCTCCATGAACCTACCGCTCAGACCCCCAGCTGTGCTCCCTCCTAACAAAAGCGTGAAATTCAACCGGTCAGGACACAGTGAGTGGTTCTGAGGGTGAGCTCCTCTCTGGTCCATGCTGCTGGTTGCTAAAAGAGGGATTGAAAGGGACATAAAGATTTTCAGTCCTTTAACAGACATCTCAGCGGAGCAGTAATTGCTCTGAACAGGGAGTGTCATGTTTGATTTTCCCCCTGAGGAGCAGCATGCCTCTCTATCGAGTCTCTTCATATACGCAGGCTGCATCAACCCCAGAGTATTCAAACAAAGGTGGTTTTACTGGGAAAAGTTTCAAACTTGGAAAATTATCTACAGAGACATCAGCAACTGGGACCAGTTTCCCTTTACAGTTGGGACCTTTACAAGCCATAAATCTTGTCCACTTTAATGTTTGTGTCGCATCATTACAATAATAAAAACTTTTTATGTATCAAGCTTCATTTAGATGTGACCTGTGTATTTAAGTAAATGGATGGAAACTACAATAACCATAATGCCATGTTGACCCAATCTGAGTAGAGCAGAGGGTGGCCCAAACATTAGTTTTCAAGAATAAACTTAAAAACTGTAGATGCGTAGGACACCAACATATATACTGTTGGGTAACCCAAAGACACAGCTCAGATTGTGGATCTACAACTCACCAAAAGAAATCCAGTGGTTATGAACATCATTGTGCACAAGGTAACATTAAAATACCTTGAGAACATACTTTCTTGAACGTCCTCCGACAGACTGCTGCTAATACTGATAAGAAGGCAGCATTCACTGGATTGCCATAGTGCCACAATGATTGAAAACACAGTTTATACAGACATTGAGGTTTAACACATTTAAATGCAAATATTCTCACACTACTGCTAAACAGATTACTACCAAATACTGTCCACAGCACCACTGAGGTTCACTGACTGATGAGTTGGTAATGCCTTGGAATAATTATTCTGTCACGTGTGTGTTTCTAGTGTCAACACTTTAGAAGTTTGGGCTTTTTCAATTTCAACTGCATCACTAGAGTCACCCTCATATAAGTAGTTTACATTTCAGATAAATATCTTATTAAACCACTTCTCTACGGCCCTCTGCTACTCCACCTCCTCTAGGAGTTATCAGGACAGCACTGGCCAACATGGACCGTGAGGTGAAAGCGGAGTACCAGGTTCTTCTCCAGGCCAAAGACATGGGAGGTCAGCTGGGGGGGCTGGCGTCCACCACCACCATCAACATCACCCTCAGCGATGTCAACGACAACCCGCCCCGCTTTGCTAAGAGTAAGATCGTCTCAGCAGTGACGTTTGATTGGCTGGATTGTTAGGAATGGTCTGTGGTTTCATTGATTTCTTTGTCTGTTGAAATGGATGAATAATGTCTCTCATGTGCTCAGGTATATTCCACCTACGGGTGCCAGAGACTGCGCCAGTTGGCTCAGCGGTGGGTCGGATTCGGGCCCATGATTTGGATGCTGGCAGCAATGCAGAGGTGGATTATACCATTGTTCCAGGAGATGAAGGCAACATGTTTGAAATGATCTCTAATGGCCAAAGTCAAGAGGGAGTCGTAGTCTTGAAAAGGGTACCTACACTTACAACAACCCACACACTCATGACAGCTGACATACATTACCTATTGTCCATAAAATTAAAAGCTGATTTGCCTATAATGCACAAGGATATAGTTGGCACTGACAAAACTGGGTGTGCATAAAATCCTGCCAACGGTCTATAATGTACATGTCAGTTAAGAGACATGTACATTTCTAACCCTTTAATTAATTAATTGATCTGGGTGTTTTCAACACTTTGCTGTTTTCATATTTTTTTACCCATTTCCACAACTGTGGGTGTATGTGTGCACTTTGCTTTATATTCTTTAACCCCACCCATCTGTTGTTTTATATATTATGCCAGCAGATGTTTCACAACAAAAGCCCTGTCAGTCAAGACAGCTTTTAATTTGAAATGGTTATAGGTGGTGAGTTTGTATTAACAGTGTAATGTGTGACGTTTAACAGAGCTCAAGCCTAAAGTATGACTAATTAAACAGAAAAATTGAAATCTTTTGAAAATTTGATATAAATATATATATATATATGTATGTATGTGTGTGTGTGTGTGTGTGTGTGTGTGTGTGTGTGTGTGTGTATTTTTTGAATTTGTGTACTAAATAAGTATGGCTTGTCTCACCTAACAACTCGGAGATGGTATTGAATCCAGCAAACTGCATCAAAAAATCAAATTGTCTATAGCTGGACTAAAACTAAAATGTACAGAGAGAGTTTCAGTCAGACAAAAGTAGATGTCTCAAGGACCAAATTTTTACATAGACACACAGACACACATATACACACACAGGTAAAATAGCTGATAATAAGCATAAAGTACATACAGTTTTATGACTCTATCACCCCCATGCAAAGGCAAATTTCACAATCATCAGCATTTCACCGGTGATGTGCTGTCAGCGATCTAAGCGTGGAAGGAATGTGCTGATCTGGCTGTGATCCCAATCAATCTGCCTCTTAACCTTCCACTGAACCAGCTTATTAGGCTAGATAATGCCTTTTACACACTGGCATGCTAACACACTCTGCTGCACACAAAACACCCTTCACTTTGCAGTGTCAGCCACGCGGTTCCCCTGCTGATGGGAGATCAGAGAGGAAAGGAAGAATGGAAGGTAACGGGAAGAAGACGGAGTAAAGAAGAGGAGGCGAGATGACAGAGATAAAAACTATGAGGGGGTGGTGTTGTTTTAGGATCGCTTTAGGTACAATGTTCAACAGTTTACTTTTTACTTAAAACGTTAATTAGAAAACATGACACTTGCTCTTGCTGGACCACAGCATTCAGTTTCAGATTTAACTCTTCATGAAGGTTTTGGCATGAAGCCAGATAAAGAGGAGAAGCTCTTCTAAAAAGGACTCAAAAAATGTCAATCCGTTCAATGCTGCATCGAGAGACATACCACCTCATGTCACACTCCCATAAACATCCGCATGCAGAGAAAAGACACTCAGGAGCACACAGCACCCGTGTCATATCACATCAAAAGTTTAACATCACAGGGCTTATTTCAGACTGTCGTCTAAATTTCAACAGTCATGACAGCCTCTTACTGAGCACAAAACTTTCCCAGCTATGACTCTTATTTTAGAAATAAGAAAGGCCATAAATCAGTGGCTTTCAGTGCTAACATTTTGTTACAGCTCCATTTTTTCATGCAGTTGTCGTGCATTCAAAGAAGCTGAGTCACCTGTATGAAACAGTTCCTGAATTTAAAAGCAGAGATTTGAATTGCACACTTAGAGTAGAACAAGGTCTGAAGTATACGTTTACTTCATGTCACGTATCACAGACGAGGATAAATGGCACCAGAGGATCATCTTAATCAGTTATTGTTTTAATGCTGGCCCTGGTTTAGATCACGTTCCAGAGGTTATCCAATCCCTCACTTTCAATAGGATCAGAAGCACAAGAGGAGAATGAACTTCTTATTTTGAAATTTCTTTTTAAAGGAGATAATCAGGTTAATAATTTTAATTTTGGTTATTACTTGAAAAGAGGCTCTATTGCTCAGAAAACCCATCACTTTCCACATTCTGTCTATTGCAGCAGATCCTCTTTTCAGCCTCTGTCTGAAATGCTGGGTTTTTGCTCCTGTCCCTTTAAGGCCCCCTCCTAATAAAGCCCAGTCTTCTCTAATTGGCCAGCTGGCCCACTGTATTGTTCTACACCATTCCAGTGCTTGTAGGACATGTCGGTCTCCGCTCTCGCTTCACATGGCTTTGTTAGTGGCGTGCCAGACTAGGCAGCCAGGTGTGCGACTGCTGACGAGGCTTAAGGAGCAGTGTTTTCTGTGGAAGAGAGGAGCACTCTTTACCAAAGGATTTTTTTAATTTGCAAACCTTATACACAAAGAAAACATATAAAACACTAGAGGAAAGAAGACTGGTAGAAAAAACACAATATTTTATAAATAAAAATTTGATTGATTGATGGCTTGCTATTGATTTCATACTGTTAAGGTGGTAGACAGCTGGTGGCAGTTAAAGTTAAAGTTCAGTTCTTCAGTAAGCAAAACTATGGGTGCAGGTTTTTAAATATCTTTCAAACAAAAGCTCTGCAAATGTTTTATGAAGAAAGAAAGATACAGACAAGAACACTCTACAGGTGTGGTGAATTAAAGTGCCGTAGTGATATAAGACATATTTAGCAAAAAAACACAATTGCACTGAAAAATGCAAAGACAACACATATGCTGCAAATACTATAAATCAATACAATCAAACAGGCTTGCTGCGAGTAGCACGGATGACAAAGTCTTCCCGGGGGACACAACAGGGTGATGAACCCTAGCTACTGGTTTACTTGCGCTCAGTCCTCAAGTTTAGTTGGAATGATTTTTTTAAATACCCTACATAGTGAACTCATTGTGTCCCACAGTCCATCGAGAAAAGTAGTGTACTACCGATGGTCACTAACCGAGCAATATATACCATCATGCATTGTGCTTGCGGTGTTGACAGGACAAAAAATGGTAGCTTGGCATGGAGTGATCAGTGGGAGTTTGGACGTCAGGAGAAAAAGTCAGAGTAGAGCCATTTCTCTAGGTGGTTCAGGCTTCTCATCAGGATGCCTCTCTAGCACCTTCCATTGGTTTACTGGGCATGCCTAATCATTAGGAGAACCAAGGGGTAGACCCAGAACTTACTGGAGGGACTACATATCCCATCTGATCTGGGAATGCCTCTGGGTCTTGACTTTCCCTAATACCACTTCCACTTTTTCAAAACTCTTCATACAACTCTTCATAGATTTTGCTTTTAAAACACGAATCTGAGCATATCAGTTAACTGACTCATGCTGCCATAAAGCATGTGCTATCCACCATAGGTTTGTCTCTGAATGCACAATGAACAAAATACACAACTCGGAGAATTACAAAATACATATTTGTCTCTCTCCTCTACTTACATCCACAATTTATTCAAGCCAAGCTGCTTATGAAACATAAGCCCCATCACAATAAGAGTCATGACTGACTTTGGTAATTATACAGAAAACAATGTTTTACTGTTTTGAAAAAACTACGTTAACGATCGTAATGCATAATTTAAAACAATGTATGATAAAGCAACAAATCATCAAAGCAACAGTATTCTCCTGTGGGTTTTACTTTATCTTGCAATTTGTTCCCATATCTTTAGAAAAGAAATATAAAATACAATCAATTACTCAGAAATACATTACAATCAAGAAAGATACAAAATAGCGGTCTTTTCCCTATATACAGTAGTTTGCACATGTCAATCCTGTTCTCTGCATATGACAATACGTCTTCATGCACATCACACTGAATGTTATCTCCTGCCACACACAGAGAAAAAATGTCTTCAACGTCAACCCAATCTATAATTTCCTTCTATACATGTACATTTCAATGAAGTATGACTCATGTAAGAAAAAAATGGAATAAACTAAAATAATCTCTTTCTAGCTGTAGGTGTGATGTGCTATTACCTGAGAACACAGTTTGGCATTTAGGGATTTTATAAGTAAGTCAGAGGACCGGTCTACACCTGGTATTACCATGCCTCTCAACTGATGCGAGCGCAAGTTCTTCAGCTCACGGTTGTGCATTAGAATGTGTCTCCACATCTGCCTCCAGTGATCTCACTGCAAATGGATGGCATCAGTTCAGACCTGGAAGTAGCGTGCGCCTTGAAGTACATTAGCTCTCATTTGCCAATATGCGTCATGAATGTGTCTCCTGTTACCCACTTGTGATCGTAAAACCAAATTGTGTTTTTAGGGTTAAGATTGGATAGAATCTCGAAAACCACATCGGTTGTTAAGAGGCAGGTAATAAACAGAGCAAATTCACTCCCTCTATTTGTTGTTGAGATGTTTCTGTTAAAGAACGGCCATATCCATGCACCATGCAGAGGGCACATTGTTAAGCCGCTGAAAAGAGAGCTTCAGACAATTCGGAGAAAATTGAGACCAGGTCCCACAGGTTGCAGACACACTGATATAATTATTGTGATGGGGAAAGTAGCATATTACAGCTTTATCATACCCTAATCTCTCCTCTCTCCACTCTGTGTTCCTTTCTACTGTCTGTGGCACGACGCCAATCACTTTAATCCTCCCAGGCTCCCTTGCTGCCAATCAGCCCACTTCTTTTCCCCCTCACTTAACCCTACAAGTCTGTGTGTCAGCCCGATGAAACACAGTGAACTTTATTGATCCAGGAGAGGTTTTAACTCTCCCTTCCTTTTTGTAATCATCTTGCTGGTGGACACTAGACAAATTCAGGTCAGTTAGGAGACACTTAATTCCTCTGTAGCTCGGCTATTTGAGAATTTCATTGACGTGAGAACTTGTTTTGCCCTCCTCTCGCTCACCTCTCCTCCTTTTGATGCAGGTCTCGTCCCTGTTATGCGGAGGTGTTGCACTGTAGGTCAGGTGACAGGGACCGAACACAATCACTTATACATCAGGTTCATTTCTTAAGTGATGCTGATTCAGCAGTTGCTGCACTTTGTTCACAGTTTCTGAATCACTATTGGCCAAGTCCTCACTTCTTACTAATCAGTGAAAGTGGAAAAGCGCTCTGCATTTTGGCAAACTCTGGCTTGTTGCTCTGCAAATTCACATTCTCTATTTTAGTTGGGAATTGCTGTAGTTTATTGTACCCCAAAAAGCAGACGTCAGACAGGGTAGGTAGGTGCACAAAGAATATTTAATAAGGAACGAACGAAGGCACAAAGAAACTCAGGATATCCAAAAGTCATGCAGCAAAACAGAGGAGAAACTCAGGAACATGGACAGGAAACAATAGACGTGCTGACAAAGAAGACTGTGCAGCACAGAGACTAAATACACAAGAGAGGCAGGGATAACTGGGCACAGGTGAACCACATCAGAGCAGGACAGACGATCCAAAAAATGTATGTATGTTGTGTAAGATAATTGTTGATCCGTGGCCTCTGTTGAACCATCAGAATCAGAAACAAAGGACATGATGTTAGAAACACACATCGTCAATTATGTACCATTGTGTCATCAGGTGTTTCTGCCTTTCAACAATATTCATTCTCCACAAAGGCAGCCTGCTACATCAGTCGTCAGCTTGTGTGCCGTGTCCAATTCTCCCTGAAATCCACCATTTTTAACCATCAGTAATATGATTTTAAATTGATTTTGTAGTTGCAGTTATTGTTCATGGTTTCATGACTTCAGCAGGTCACAGATACAGAGATCATCTACTACAAAAAAACTAGATTTGGGAAATTGTATTGTCCTTCATTCTGTCAATGTTGTCGAGGACAGGTTATTTATCAGAAATTAGTGTGAGCACAGAAAGCCAAGTCAAATTTGTCGTGTGACTTATCATGTGACTACATCACGTATGTACAAAATTACAATAATACAGTGTTTGACAAGTCACTTAACAGTGTTAAGTCACTTCAGCTTTTAAAGTGGAAGAAAAGAACATTAGAAAATCTTACTCTGAGACATGAAAGCCACATAAATATATCTATATAAAGAAATGGTCCTCTGGACAACTCTTTGTTATTGCTTAACTAAATTAGCAGTCTGCTAACCTGTTCCAAACTAGCTCAATACTGAATTCAAGCTCAAAATAAGTTCTCAAACGCAACAGATCCCCAAAAAACAAATAAATAAGAAGAATCTAAATATCTCAGGATGAAAAAGCAGTGCCATACTCAATCATTTTTGTGGATGTGCTGTAAACAGAATAACATGATCTCCACAGCAGAATTGATACATTACTTCATGCTTCTGCCTGCTGCAACCGGCTGCTCCACCCCTCACCTGAATTCTGCGGAGGATTTGTTGCTGTTCTGAACGTGTCTGAGCAGAGGACCTGCGTTGTGCATGTGTGAAAAGTAAACTGTGGAGAAAGTCCGGACCCAAATCTTCGTCTGAAAACGGCTCATGTTAGTATGTGCTGTGTGTTAGCTCACAAACCACCTGCAAGTTTGAGCCTTTTTTTTAATGTCATTACATTTATAAACAAGGAAAACACAACATAAAGCGATGAAATGAATTTGTTACATTTGTTACACTCGATGTTGAGTGGTTCAACGCCAACAGCTTGAAAACACTTTTCAGGCTGTTTGAATATGTGAAGGTATAAATGCCATTATATATCGACTTTCTTTTGAATTATTTTCTCTTTTGTTGTGTTCACAAAGATGCTCAGGGTTTCCACACACATGTACTCGCTAGGAGGCACATCCACACATGTATGTCATCTCAACACTATCTATCAAGGGAGGGATATTCGTGGGAAACAACAGTATATTTGTTTCCCACAAGGTCAGCGGGAGTGCATGGATAAAAGCAAAGGAGTTAAATGTGTGTTTGTGTGGGTTGGAGATTATGTTCACATGTTTGGATCTCTGAGTGTGTTGAAAGACGCTTTTCTCTCAGCTTTGAAGCACCTCCTCTGCAGCATTTGTTGCATTGCTGGTCTTCAAGTCTCCTCTTCCACTTAAAGAATCGTAGAGTTCTGGAAGAGCCAAAACACCCAAGTGGTTTTATTTTCATACGGTAGACAGCAAGAGTTGAGCGATGGAATGTGAATTGGCTTCAGCATCCTGAGACAAACTGAGTTTGATATGAATATGAATTTGTCTTGGTACAGTTTGCGGCTACATTTCCATATCAAAGTGTCTGTCTCCTGCATCGCTCTCCTGTGCGTTCACAAACAGATAGGTGTGGGGGAAGAATGGAAATCGACCCCTCTGTGTCCAAATCAATCAGTTAGTGGTGCATTTATCGGAGTGATTGGACATCGGTACCCAAGCATGCTGCTCTTTGAAGTCCCTACTATGAGGACTTAATGTATAAAGATGCAGTCATGGTTGCTATGCAACAATATGGCAGGGCATCACGGCATCATTCTCGAAATGAAAGGGAATATATTGAGCTCTGTGTGTGTGTGTGTGTGTGTGTGTGTGTGTGTGTGTGTTTGTGTGTTTGTGTGTGTGTGTGTTTGTGTGTGTCTTTACATTGTCACTCACTATATGGTGTTTTCTCAATAGAATTCTCTAGGGGGTAAGTGCAGACAGATGTTGATACATTTCTAGTACTTTAATGTAACACTGATAGATAATCTTGGAAAAATACATGAAAATAGCTTTTACAGCTCATGTGCTAGTCTTTCATGAATGTAAAAGTATTACTTATCAATGTAATATATCACCAAGTCTCTCAAATGTGGTCCCAATACAGACTTCAATGGTCTGTTTCTGAAATCCTGCTGCTTATGCAGAGGAGATGTCTGGGTAGTACCCTCCTCACCAGACACTCAAGAAGGTTAACTAGCAGCTCGTGTTAGCAGCTTAAGTGTTGGGTTAGTGAAACTAGTTTATTTAATAGTAGCAGCCAGGTGGCCACATTAAATGTACAGCCTGTACATTTCTAAGTGCGTTGACACAAACATGACTATGAACCTATAACTGTCTCTCTTTGTCATGTCTAATGGAGTTTCTTCTTCTTCTTCTTCTTCTTCTGCTTCTTCTTCTGCAGCTCTGACAGCTCTTGACAGGCTGCAATTTACGTTGTTCTAACTCAATCTATGTGGGCTACAGCTGCTGCAGACATCATTTTGATTTGCCTTGTGACTGTTTTGTAGTTCACTTTAAAGTCGGTAAAAGTGTACAATTGAAAATCGGAACAGCACTAGAACACAGTATATGGTAGACTGTATCTAGAACCAATGAAGAAGATGAACACAGCCTCTGTGTGTGGATGTGAAGACGAGTGTGACAGAGGTCAGTCACGGTTACGGCTGCTGACTGAGTGCTCAACAGTGAGGTCGGCCCACATCGGGTGTCTCAAGTGTTTCTGAACTATTCTTTTTTTCCACAGAGGTGTCAGTCCATAGCAGTGCAGGGCCTGTAACGGGAGCTAGATGCAATTAGCTAGTAGATGCAAATCAATAGGAGAGTGAAGGTAAATACTGTGAACCTGGATTAGATAGCAACTCATCTGTTGGACTGCAGGTAAAGTGGTGGCAAGGTGCCTGCTAAATGTTACGAGAGGTGTGTCATTATTATTTCATTACATATGGAAGCACACTGCGTTCACAAAAAGAAAAAAAGGAGATATTATCTTTTAATTGTGTGAAGATAATGAGAAGCTTATCGTGTAATTGTACCGTGAAAGGTTTAGTCTTCCTTAGCATCAGCTGTGATAGTGAATCTCACCTCAAAGAACACATCTTGAAGATCACCATCTAAATTAACTTGTTATGCTCATACCTAATTTATTTGGATGTGGGTAATTGTGCAGTGAGCAGCTCAAAGAAAGACTTTTTTTTCTTCACAGTATTTTGTTTTCATCAGTGATTTTTAGATTGAAAAAGACATGTTAGCATTCAGTCAAAACACTGCTTGAGACAAGTTCCTGTACGTGCCACCTCATTGGAAACTATGGAAACAGCTGGTGTTTAAGTTTATTTGCACTTTTGACAGCAACAGATATTCTCACTGTTCACTGCTAGATTCTTACTATGGACTTTCAAATATCTTCTTTTGTATTCTTTTGCAGTGAGCTGAGATGTTTGCTGTTTCAAAATACAGACGTATTCTGTCTGTAGGAAATTGATTGAAAAACTCTGTAAATGTTGATTTATTAACTTGTTAAAAGTTTGGGAATAAATTATTGGCAGAATAACCTTGATTAGGAAGATAAAAACCAAAACAATTTTTAGAAGTTATTCTTGAAAACAAGGGTTGTTTTTATTTTTGTGGACAATATGTAACAAAGTAAGGCAAAAATGTATAATTTAACTAGTCTGAGCTATATTACAATAATAATACTTGATCTCTCCCTGTCCACCCATTTCTTTTCTTCTTGTGTTTCTGCAGACCCTCGACTATGAAACCAAAAAATCATACATTTTCAAGGTCGAGGCATCCAACGCACAACTGGACCCCCGTTTTCTCCACCTAGGGCCCTTCAAGGACTCTGCGACGGTGAAGGTGACCGTCCTGGACATGGAGGAGCCTCCTGTCTTCACCAAGCCGTATTACTCCATGGATGTGTATGAGGACACTCCTCCAGGAACCATCATTGGCTCAGTAACCGCCCACGACCTGGATGCCAGCAGCAGCGCTGTCAGGTAGTAAACTCCTCATTATTTTGTGGGAATAATATTAACAGCACCCTGCACTGCATGGCAACACAAAGATAGTTTGATGCTGATTTGGTGTTAATATTTAACAGTGTTTATCCACAGCCTGATACAATAATCTTTGTGACTGTACTGATCAAGGATGCCAGCGTTTAACGTCCGGACAATTTTGGAGGGTTGTCGATCCTTCCACGAATGTTATTGTTCTACTAAGTCAATAGTTTCGATTTCACAAGTATGAATTTAACATGAGCTGCTGTAAGGCATCTTTAAAAATGGATAACTGTGACCAATAATTTAACAGCACACATGTGTAGTTAGTTTGAGAGCTCTAGTGTATTTGGCTAGATGTGATCCTGTGATTGAGATGATAATCACCCTGCTGTTAGAGCACAGAGTCTAAATCGAGGACAGTTAAAGGGATCATGTGGCGATATTGGTTTTGTCAACAGACGGACAGTGAGAGACGGTCTTCTGTGTTTGCTCAGGATGCGTTCAGGGACAGAAAATAATTTATAATATGTATTATTTAAGTAACTCAGAATTATGGAGATTTCTATTATTTAGATTCTGATTTGTTTCAAGTAAAAAAAAACGTTTTCAAGGTACAACTGGGATTCAGGAACTGAGCTGAGGAAAGGACCTGGATCAGGAGATTCCAAAAGTAAAGTTAAAAGAACTCTTCATATTATGGTGTTCTCACTCATTACTCAATTTGAAATAGATCGTACTGGATTCCCTCCAAGTTAGAGAGAAAGAGAGAGAGAAATTTTGATATGTGTTGGAGATGTAGCAGGAAGGTGGGAACTGTAGTCCATATGTTATGTGGAATAGTCAAAAATCTCATGGTATGTTTCTTTGGACTTGTACCATGGTGCATTTTAGCTCTGTCAGCAGGATGCAGGATAACTGTGTGCTTCTGGAAATTTGCCTCCTAGTCCCCCTTTAAAGAATGAAAAGAGTTGTTAGGTAAAATGAGTGGGTTATTTATAGAGTAGCTGGGAGGGAGGATATGTTTGATGAAGCATGGGCTCTGTTCTTTGCTCAGTGGCTCGATTTAAAGGGTTGATGCTGCTCACCTGAGCATATTGTGTAATTGTACCAGGTACTTGATGTATGTGCTAATTAGACTTCCTATGGTGTTGGGTTTTTGTGTTTTGCATTGATTGTCTGGCCAGTTTTGAAGTTTATCGAAGTTTAACAGTATATATTTTTTTCTTTTTTCTAAAGAAAAATACTGGACAGATCCCTAAAGAAGACATATGTCACTCTTGTAATTGTCAAGTCAAGTCCAGTTTATTTATAAAGCAAACTTAAAACAACCAGAGTTGACCAAAGTGCTGTGCAATAAATAAAAACAAAGCGAAATAAGGACAGTCAAAAGCCTCATGAAGGTCCTCAGTGCAACACGTACATTTATGGAGGCCATTTAAAACTTTATAAACAAATAAAATAATCTTACACTGAATTCTGTTCGGCTGCGTAGACCGCGTCGGCTGAACTGAAAAGAAACGGTCCCGTCTTCTTATTGCATCACCAGCTTGTCCTGCCCTTACAGCCGTCGCCCACCAACAGATCTATCTACAAAAAACGTATTACGTTGATTAATAACGTCTTAAAGATTTGTTTTTTAAACTTGTGTACCATTAACTGTTTAATTTTGTACATTTAAAAATAAATGTATCTGACACGCTCATCTCGCTTGCTGCCGCCATTACGTCTTTGAAAAACAGTTCCTTACAGAAGCGCAATGAATCATGGGATATGTTGGGCCGGGTAGGATCCACTTGGTGGTCGGGGCTGAAAGGATGCATTCGTCATTTGGAGGAGCCTCCAATTTGATAAAGTCTAGTCGCTCCACTTCAATAATCCATTTTCATTGAGATTAAAGCATTAAAAACAATTCATTGAAAGACAGGAAGGGTTTAAGTTCTGAAATATTCCTTTGTTGAAAGTAACAACCTTTGGCGACAGTGTTGCTATATTTGTTGAGAGTCACCACAGGGTCAAAGAGGATGACAAGATCTTAATGTGAGGTGTGCGGGGGGCCTTATTAATTCTCTTTTTTTCCAGATGGGAAGAGAGGGACCAATCACTGCATAATTGAATAGCTCATTCACAAATTACAGTTTGTCTCATAGGGCTTAACAAGGTCCGACATCCTCTGACCTCAATCCTCAGCAAGAGTGAGGACAAATTACCCCCCCCCCCCCAAGAAACTCTTTCAGCCAGCAAAGGAGGGAATGGCCTGAGGGACATTTCTTAGAACGTTTGTGCTCTTGTGTTGGTACTCAAGTGACACTTCTGTGGTGTCATTGTTAGGAACTTGATAAACATGAGCTCTGGCTTTAAAATGAATACAGTTGTTCTTGTGTTAATGCAAGTAGTTTATAGTTACAAGTGTCTCTAACATATCCATCATCTAACTGCTTCATACAGAGGTGCTACAACTTCGCAGTTTATTTAGGGCGCAACCTGATAACTGAAACATCAGGATGCATGCCACATGGGTTTCGCGAGTAGTGGACCTGGGGTTGAGGTGGTAGGGTGGTCGAATCTCAGTCTTCCCCATCTGCAGGCCGAAGTGTCCTTGAACCGCGAATTGCCCCTCATAGAAAAAGTACTGCAAATGGATACAATGTATGAATGTGTGTGTTAATGGGTGGATGTAAAACTGTACAGTAAAACACTTTGAGTGGTCATCAAGACTAGAAGAGATCGATATAAATACAGACCATTTACCATTTGCCCGTGGTTTCAACTCCCGGCCGGCCCCACAAACTGCTCGTCATTGCTCAGGTCTCTAACCCTGTTTCCTGTCTCTCTTTCAATGCCTCTGTCAAAACAGCAAAAACATTTCTGTTTTTTAATGGGTTCTCCTGTGACAAAAGTTTTCTCTGCTACATGAGAGCTTGTCTGCGGCTCCTTTGACAGCGGTGCACCCAGCTCACCACTTTAACCTGTTCCCCTCTCATGTGGACTGCTCTCATCTCTGCAGGTACTCACTGGAATGGGACACAGAGTCTGACAGCTGCTTTGACATTGACACTGTTGAGGGAACTATTTCCACGAATGAATACCTGGACAGAGAGACAGCAGTACAGCACAAGATCAATGTGGTGGCAACCAAAGTCAGTAAGTATTAAAAAACACAAAGGTCCTGCATCCAGAGCAAGCATGCAGTTTTTAGATTTTAATAGTATTTTCAGTCTGTTTTTTTTCTTGACAGTAGCCGTGGAATGTCTTAAATACCTCTTTTCATTGGTGGCCAGTGTGATTTTGATTCTTAAAATCAACCCCCCCCCCCGTTTTCTACACATTTGGTTTGAGTGCAGCTGCATCGACTGTGGTGGATACTAAATTTAGTCAAATCGAGCAAGCAGCTTAACTCATCCTGACTCCATATGCACCGTCACCATATGATTCCCTCTTGTAAGCTCCTTGAGGAGGCAATGGGCTGCCGAGTCACAGATCTGCCAACCCAGCCTCCTCATTAGAGTGAGCAACAATACAAATCCCCTGAATCCGTCACAGCCGACGGAACAACAAGATTGTGCAAGTTAAATGACAGGATGATCCAAAATGACTGGACAAGATTATCTGACAGGTGTTTGGAGATGAGGGTGAAACACACACACACACACACACACACACACACACACACACACACACACACACACACACACAGAGAGAGAGAGAGAGAGAGAGAGAGAGAGAGAGAGAGAGAGAGAGAGAGAGAGAGAGAGAGAGAGAGAAAAAGCACCATGTAAGTATTTGTTTAGTGTCTGACTCCATCTAGTGGCCAACACTGCAACAGGATTTGGGTTTGGATGAATAATATTACTAGTAAGTGCTAGTTTCTCTACAGTTTGTATCTTATTGTGACTGTATAAGCTATTGAAAATATGTCAGACATATCCAGCATCTCTCTGATTAGATTAGTGTTTGATACAAACAATAAACAGTAAGTTGTGTTTGATATTTATGTTTCAGTGATATTTGTATCTGAGAGTGAGGAACACAGCCTGTTTTAATGCAGAGATCTGCTCACATTGACAGATGGATGTTAAAGAGTCACATAAAAAAACGATGTTTTTTTTGTTAATCAAGTCTTTTGGTATTGCAGTTTTAACAATAAAGTTCCAAAAAGGAATTTGCCAAAACCCACCACCTGAATGAACTCAACTGTCAGTTTCAACATTCCCCTTGGGGCACGTGTGGCTCAGGAAGTAGAGCGGGTTTGGTGGTCGGTGGTTTGATCCCAGGCTCCTCCAGCAGAAAGCTGTTATGTCAGTGAGTGAGAAAAAGCATTGTGTTTAGACACACTGTTTGAATGCTCATGCAAAAGTGCTTCGACTAATAGAAAAGCACAGTATAAATGCAGTCTATTTGACATGAAAGATTTAAATGTAACATAGCACATTTTTTTGTGTTCTTTATGAATCAAGATTAGGCATCTCAAAATCATGTCCAATATAAAAGAAGTTAGATTGACATTTTTTTTTATCAAAGGACGAAATTAATCAAGGGATAAAATTCTCTTTTATTTAACTTTCCACAAGTGTTCTGATGATTACAAGGATTATTCAAACCAGTTTGCCTTTAATTAATTATCAGTTACTTCCATCAATGACTTTCTTTGTGCTATGAGCCAAATGAATGAACGAATTTCGAATAAAAAGTGAGTATAAAGTTCTGTGTGCTAAACTTTATACAGGGATGCTCTGACTTCATGTTCAGATGCAGCAGCAGCTCTCAGCTGTTATTTAGTTTCAGTAGGATCAGGCCGATTCACTCTGAGTCAATGCCTCTGTGCACATTCGACCCAGAGCTGCTTGTGTGACGGCTGAGGCCAGGGACACAGGGAAAAGGACCTAAGCCCAGACACACAGCGGGATGCAGAAGTAGAGGAGTTACTTCACTCAAGGAACAAAAACTAACATACATGTTGTCAAGTTAAAGAAAAGTGAAGTTTAGGTAAAAAACACACCCACATAGTCCTTATGAAGAAGATTTACTCATTTTGCACCCATTAAAAGTTATAAGTAAGTATTAATAATTGATACCTGTGGATGTTTCCTTACTTCAGCCTGAATGTTGCTTCTTTAGGAATAAGTGTTTTACGTTACACTTCTGTCAGTGTGGCCGATGACTGTGTGTGTGTGTCACTACAGTCATATATGATTTCTCTCCACCTCACAGACAACCCACTGCTGTCCACCAAAGTGTCGGTGACAGTCAACATCCTGGATGTGAACGAGTTCCCTCCCGAGCTGGCTGTTCCTTCAGAGTCCTTTGTGTGTGAGAACTCCCGAATCGGACAGGTGAGCTGAACTGTGCTGCCTCTGTCGGTCTGTCTCATGTCATAGCGTACGAAACACTTTCAGCTGCTAAATATTAACCATGGCTACGTACAACACCAGTGAGGACAGAAATTATTTTTAGCCAAGTGGTTTGTCACATAACACGAGAAAAGACTTTCCCTCCTGACATTTTCCCTTCCAGCCAACTGACTTGAACAAGCAATTTTCTTTGTACGAGCTGCCAGCTCTTCTCTCGAGGGTTCCCTGAGTCATTGTTCTCCCTCTGTCGGCTCTCTGACCAGGTGATCCAGACTGTCAGTGCTGTGGACAAGGATCTTCCTCCTGTCGGCCAGAGGTTCTTCTTCAAGAGCCCCAAAGAGCTCCGCAACCGAAACTTCACTGTTCGAGATTTTGGAAGTGAGTAAAGGGAAGAAGCAAGTATAAAATGACAATGTGAGAGGGTTTGCTAACTTAGAATCATATTCCCACACCTTTTCTATACTATTGCTATACTATTCCTATTCTTAAACCCCACTGTGCAGTTTTTGTGATAAGCATCTGGACAAATTATAACATTACTACTAAAAAGCCCTGTATTTCCCTCAGGAGTTAGAGAACAAAAACTAGAGCTACAAAAATGTTTAGTGTTGGACTCAAATTTACCGGTAAATCAGAAACTCCAAATGAATGTTAATTTTGCTCCGTAACAGATGGAAATGTAAATAAGCAACTGTTGGCCAAATGTTTGCCTCATCAACTCAAATAGTAACGTCTAAATCCACAGTTTAGTACATTCATATGTATTTATATATATTTTTTTTTTAGATAACACACAAGCAATATAGAGTTAGATGCAGTGAAACCACTTAACATAGAATTATCCTAAGATGCAGTTACCTTGACTGACATAAGAGAACCCCCGAAGTTGTCATATTTTAAAAAGGTGATCCCACTGAGAATACAGTGTTTTATTTCAGATAGATATATAGTGTATAGATGGATAGTGTATATTTACCGCCCCGTATTCTATACTACACCAATTGTTGTAGTAACAGTGACATTACTGATATTATAAGGATTAGCAGAACATCTTCCTTTCAATGAAACAGTTTTTCCACCCGTCTACTGTACCTGCATGACATTTAAAATGTTTCCACATTAACATAATGTAAAGACAATAATGCCATGTAATTTCGAGGGCTACATTTTCTGTACAATCATCTCCAAAGAGTGTTGATAACCTGGAGTAGACCTTACAAACATTTGGATGAAAATACTTACGACCTTGGCTCAGCTGTTTTGGCAGAGTACGACAACATCAGCAAAGGAAAGTAATTCTCTTTTTAAAACTGACACTTACCTGGTCTGCAGTTTTCCTGGGAACAGTTTAAATGGATGGACGTTCTGCAGCCAGTCCTATGTGGTAATGACCCAGGCTGGGTAGGCAGTCAATCACTAAGTGGTTGGCACAGACGAGGGGGGTTGAGGTCAGATGTTGTGATTTGTGTTGGTTATTGCAAACAAGAGTAACTGACACAGAGACCAGTTTAATTCGAATGTACCTGCTTCTCGTGTAGGAATGGGAAGACAAATGTCAATGTGAAACAATGTTTTCTAACATATAAGCCTCCCACAACAAACAGACTGTGTCACTTCACACTTTGTGGACCAGTAGGCACAGAGACCCAGAATTAGGTGCACACAGTAATTCCCCTTACCTCTCTCCTTCTTCACTTTACACATTTTCATCAATACATCCCATTGCTTCCCCGGTGTGGAATATCAAGTTCCATATGTGCTGCAGTCAGTGTCACCGCTAATTGCAGACAGATGTGTGCTTCCTCTGTGACACACTTTCATTCTCACCTGCCAATGAAGTGTCACTAGCTTCACAGAGTTCAGTTCATTAATGTGCAGGAGTCACAACAAACCAGTAGGAGGCACTGATGCAGCATCAAGGATTACAGGTTTTGCACGCTTCCCACACACAGAATCATAATGTCAGCTTGAAGGATCAAATAAGATCTATTTCTGGTTGAATAATCATTTAACAGAGTTTTCATTGCAGCTATTTAACATGTTATTTTATATATTTCCTTCCCTGTTGAGTGAAGAGTGTGTTTGCCTCTCAAGTTCTCCCCTGACATTTCCTGTGTCCCCCTGCAACACCTCAACAACAAGCAAACATGCACTGCTGTATTTTTTGTATATTTGTACCTATACGGTCAGCATCACGTCTGATAGAGTCGGACACACAGGCCTGCAGCCACAGAGGGGAACTGGAGCGTGTGTGTGGTGTGTGTGTGGTGTGTGTGTGTGTGTAACAGGAACAAGGTGCCTTAATGGTCTCTACCTTGTCAAGCTACATCTCTGTCCACTGAGGGGAGAACAGATCTTTCCTGACACACACAAACACATGCACACACGCACACACGCACACACACACACACACACATCTGCTGCAAACCTATTTGTGTTGAAAGTTTTCATCAAAATACATTTCACATAAATTGTTCAAGTAATAAATGATCCCACTTCCTCTTCTTATTGGTCGTCTCTGCCCTGTAGAACATTTGAAGACACATTCTCCACATAGTATTTCTCCTCAGATACTCGACCATTAATGACATTAATCCATCAATTCACTGACCTTCAGTTATGCTTCAAAATGTTTACCCTTATCAATGCTGCTAAAACCTTTATGAACCTGATGTTCTCCTTTACACTTGACATCTATTGCACTTCTGTCCGTCCTGGGAGAGGGATCCTCACATGTGGCTCTCTCTGAGGTTTCTACCTTCTTTTTACCATGTTAAAAGGTTTTTTAGTAGTTTTTCCTTACTCTTGTTGAGGGTTAAGGGCAGAGGATGTCACACCTTGTTAAAGCCCTATGAGACAAACTGTGATTTGTGAATATGGGCTACACAAATAACATTTGATTTATTGATTGATTGATTCTTACAATTGAGAAACACGTTCCAATTTTCCTTGAAAACTGGATTTAATTTCTTCAAACTCTATCAGCAACACCACAAATATCGGAATCGGTAAAATAAAATATTTATGTGGGTAGCAGTTAAAAGGTTTTGTTTAATCTTTTTACAAATCTTTGCAGTACTATCATCATGTTCAGAAAGTACCATTTAATCATAATAAATACAAATTATTTTAAAGGACATTTTCTCTCTCGTGTGTCCCTGTATCTCCTGGAACGAGAGTGTGTTATTTAGTGTTATTATATTTTAAACAAGCACTTTGCCTCTAAACTTTGAACCACACTTTGTTCAGTTCACTTTCTCGGTGCATGTCTTGACATCTAAATGTCCTGCTCTAGCCTAAATAGCGAGGCTGTGGTGCATGCTGGGAAGGCATTGGGCTGAGTGGATTTTGTTCAAAGATGATGTGCTTACTGAGTTAAACCTATACAAACACACGTCAGAGTTTGAACTGGCATGACTGCATAAGAGTAGCATCAGTTCTAATTTACTGTTGTATTTTGCATTAAAAATCTCCAATTGTGTGAATGTGTAGGTTACTGAGCCCCCGGTGACATTTGGGAAAAATATATATTTTGTGACCACGACATAATAACCTGTGGGAACGAGATAATACTAACAAGACCTGTACTGTGAGCACAGTGCTCCTACGTGTCAGGTTGGTTATGTTCGGCTCCAGCAGCTGACAAAGGTTTATCATTCCCTCTGACGAGAATCTATATCTTTCATAAAGATAATCATCAGAGTAGCTCAAAGGATTTATTGGGTCTCTGAAAGACCCTTGTCCTCCTCAGAGACCCTCTAACAATCTGGGCCCTGAGCTCCACGGGATCCTCTAAGAACACTGATATCATGTTTCAAAGGAATTGATTGGTCCGGGGGCGGAGCTTTAATTGATCTGGAGCAGGTTAGCTGTTCAGTATAAGTAACCATGGTGATTGATCCCGATAAGCAGTGAACGAGCTTCGTAGGACCGGAGGCCCTGGTCTCTGGTGTGACAGTTGTGCACTCTGCATGTCCACCATCCACCCTAACTACCTCATGAAACCTCTTGCTGCTGTTTATAAATATAGCACACCAACCACCCAAAATAAATGTTGCCTCTGAACTTAATTATATTTTGTACAAATTTCCTGCTGCAGGTCAGTTGTATAGAAACATCATTTCTGGCAGACAGGGTTGAAGTGGCAGAGCTTCCTCCTGTGCCATGTGGTGCATCTAAAAATCGAATTACTATTTTGAGGCACAGACTACAGGAAGTCTCTGCTGAGGTTTGAAATGATGCAGTTTCTTTTCTTTTTCTTTTGAGATTCTCCTCTGAGACAAATGACAGAATCAACACGTTTACTGCAAACAAGGTCAATGATGATTCTTTCATTACCTCCTGGGTTTGTCTGTGTTGTGTAGCATTTGTCTTAAAGGATAAGTCTGGTGGCAGAGCCAAGCAAACAATGAATGTTTCCTGCTGACAGGTATTACATATATATCATAAGACTAATATACTTACGCCTCTATAAAATAGAACATTGGTGTTGGCCAAAAACTATTAAAAACACATCAGTGAGCCACAGCTCTACTTGGTGACCTGTTTCTTCATTAGCATGTACACACAACAGTGTAGAAACTTTTATTTTGATTAAGGTCCACACAAATACTCACTAGGGCACCAAATATGGATTAATCAACTTCTGAAATGAGCACATGGAACAAATGAACTTCTTTCTTGTGTATAGTTCATTTGAGTAATGCCTGTTTAAAACCAAAGTGGCCAACTACTTTAAAATAATTACTGAGACATTTAAAAAAAATGTAATTATAGATTGGGGGCTGTTTTCTTCAGTAGAAACCAACAGGCTTGGTTGCCTGTACACACACTCCAGGCAGGGTAGGGAAAGAACTGAGGGACAAACACATTGTTGGTTTGGTTTTTCATCCAATTTTGAGACAATGTCAAAAATATAGAATAACACCAGCCATATCCTACAGGGCAAACACTCCAGCCACCGTGCATTCAGCATTCTGTGGGTGTAATCCTTCAGGTTTAATCAGATTTCTCAGAAGGTGGTGTGATGGCTGCCAGCCAGTGAACACTAAATATCAACGATATTGTTGTGACGTTACATCATCCTCTGTTGGCTTCCAGACAACACTGCCGGTATTGTGACCAGACGCTCAGGCTTTCAGCGGCGGCTGCAGGACGTCTACGTTCTTCCTGTCGTGGTCGAAGACAGCGGTTACCCTGCTCAGAGCAGCACAGCCACCCTCACCATCCGAGTGTGCTCCTGTGAGATGGGGGGCTCTCTGCTGACCTGTTCAGCCGAGGCCATCTTCCTGCCTGTGGGCCTCAGCACCGGAGCCCTGATGGCTATTCTGCTGTGTGTAGCTCTGTTGTTTGGTAAGCTCCTCCTACAACACAGGGATATACAAACACCAACACACACATAAGCCATATATGATCTAGAGACAAGCTTGGCAGAGCATTGTGGTGCATTTAGGTGCTAAAAAGCCATTTTGAGTAGTGGTGGAGACCAAAACGGAGCTAAAAATGAATTAATATTATATCGGTACCTTGAAACACAACTGTTCATTAGAACAAGAGAATACCTGGTTCTGCTAACTTGTTCTGGATTTGTTCTGCCCCCACATGGCCCCAAAAACAATTAATAAAAATGACTTTATTTGTCCCCTAACTGGGAGTTTTGTATAAAATGGATAAAATTGTACTGTTCACCTGATGTGAATGTAAATACCTTGTCACCACATAACAATTACTGTCTGCCCTTTTTTACAAATGCATTTTATTTAGATCTTTTCTTATGTTGTTCCCACCACGTTAAACAGTTTATTAGAAGGTTGCTAGTCCAAGGTTTTTTTTATAAGTAATTTAATAATGTTTATGTCAGTTTAGTGGCCTGTATAGAACCACGTTTTATATCCAGAGTACTTTCAAGTGTTTTAACATTTGAGTTCTTGTTGAGTTTGAGGTCTCTGCACTTACACCTGATGATGACCGGGGGAGGCCCTTTACCAATGAAGTGGTGCACCCACTGTAACACTAGAGGGTGCCAACAACCCACAACATGCTCTAATTATCATGTTTGATTGTTTTTTGAGGACCTCAATTATTCCTCATTTACTGCTTTTTTGACCTTTGTCCATCATCTCATTAAATTTTTGAGTCTGTTGCAGAGATTTATATAACCACCTGTCAAACCACAGCAGAAACACACATGGACAGCTCTCATTGTGTGTGTGTGTGTGTGTGTGTGTGTGTGTGTACGCTCATATTTTTCTTAAGACATTACTCAGAATGCAGAAATGAAAAGAAAGGTGTGTGAAAGCAGCTCTTTATCCCGCCTTTATATCTGATTCACCCTATCTCTCTCATTCTGTGTGCATGTGTGCGTGTTTGTGTGTGTGTGTGTGTGTGGACTGACTGATGGCATGTCAGAGAAGAATCGCAGCCTCCTGAGGGTATTGTGCCTTCTTTATTGGTGTCCTCTGTGGAGAGAGAGGATAACTGAAAGAGGACACAAAGAAGGGGAAGGGAGGATGGGCTAATAGCTGCTTACACATAACATCCACTCCTCTCTCCTGCCCGAAAGAAAGAAACATTCCCTCATGTATTTCCTGGCAGTAATATCACACTTTGAAGAGGAAGGGAGGTATAAAGGAAGCCATACGAAGTGTTAATTTGTAAAGTGCTACCATCTTTACATTGCATGTTTAAAAGACATAGGGTTTGCCTTTAATAGATGCAAAGGCGAAATAACAACTCCTGGTGCTGGTAACCAACACAACAATGGCAGAGGTTTGACACAGCTCTGTGTCCTCCCTGGGGAATGGTCTTTGACTTGGCTTCTCCTCCTGTTTTATTAAGTTCCTGTTAGGGCTTGTTACCTCCAGGGCAGAAGCACAACAGCAGCAAGCAAGCTCGGGAGAAATATACCAAAAATAAAATAAACAAAAAAACAAGAACCAGAAAGTAAAAAGCCATGAAGAGAAAACTTAATAGCTGTCGAAAAATGGCAATATCTCTTACCTGATTTATAATTTATGAGCAGAATATTAGAAAATTCCTCATCATAATTCCATATTTAACTCCAGTCTTTCGCCAAATGATAACTGGGATCAGGATGTATGGATGGAGGGATAACTCCCTAATTGCTTGTTTTGTCCAATAAACTAAACTAGGGTTTTCAATGTGTCTTGGTAAAATAACTTAAATGATTATTCAACTTTTTATTCAATTGATTTATTTTCTGTCAGTCATTTGATCTGCTCAGCTCATGCTAGCACCAGACCAGAGTTGAGACAATTGGTCTTTGTCCCCAATTTAGGAATTGCTGGAGCTTCTTGTTCACAAATAAAACCAAATCTGACAGAAAAGAAATTGAAGGAATGTTTTTCAAAAAACGCCTGACTCCTGAGGCGGGGCAGTAAAAGCACAGCAGCTCTGAAGAAATCACTGATTAATTCACCTTTGGTTTTCTGTCAGAACTCTGACACAGCTAGAAAAGATGTTCTCCAAGAATTTCAGGCTTATAAAGGCTCAAAAGGTCTAAAACTCTATGGCTAAACCGCTGCCTCTCAAGGACTAAAAGCAAGGCATTAAAACCAGAGCTAAAGTTTTCAGGAGGCCAATGTGGTTAAAACCCTGTTTCTTGGTTAGAATCTCAGCTCTTTCAGCAGCAGCTGTTGGAATTCTATAGCGATCCAAGTGTAAGGAACTGCGTTGCACATGATAACTGTGACGCGTGACCTCATCTGGATCAACACAGAAGAGGCTAAACAGATGTTTTATAATCTGTATTAGTTAGATGTAATATGACTTAATGAGCTCCTTATCTGACACCCAAAGTGAACATTTTAATCAGAGGGTGTTTTCATGCGTGTTGGTCATTTGGTCTGGATTCACAGTTTGTGAACTTGTCAACATTTCCCCCTTGTTTGATTTCACACCAAACTGAACTACAAAGTCGTGTAGAGTAAACATCAACCGAAATGCATCACCACTAACCTCTTGAGAACGTTGCTGTGTCTAGAGTGGGAGCAAGAAAGTAGATAAAGGAAATCTGAAGATCTGAGAAGGTAATCAGTAGCACTTAAATGGCACTTACTTATAGCACTTTGTAGTTTTGCTCTTTTGAAGAAATTTCTTGATTCTTGCTGTTCTGGGTTTGTACCCTCATGGTTGAATGCACTTATTGTAAGTCGCTTTGGATAAAAGCGTCAGCTAAATGTAATGTAATGTAATGTAATGTAATCAGTCATTACAGCTTAGGCTTTATTTTTAACATCATTAACATCATTCCTATCATTTATGAGCTTGTACTCAAATTCATTTCTGAGATCTGGCTCAAGAAAGGAGCAGCCATCAAATCAACATCTAAACTGCTTCATTTGATTAAACCCAGAATGTCCCAAAATAAATCCTAAATGCCGCAAGGAAACCCGTTTTCCCTTTGGTGAATCTAACTTTTGGTTTGCAAACCCTATTCTGCCGAATGTTAGTTTTTACAATTTAAGCTGACAATAGCACTGACGCATGCAGTTAGCAGCTTTTGTGGCATTTCAAGTTGAACCGGCAGCTTGTGCTGTGACACATTCTAAATGACACTCCGTCGTTCAGATGTGTTGATTACATTATATTCCTGAGTACACTGTTTTAGTAAAACTTTTGAAAGTTAGATCCTGTCATTTGATTTGAGGAATTCTGTATTTGCCACACTGCTCATAGGCTATATTTTGAGCAATGCGTGAAATGTTTCACCTTAACTGCGTTTAATTAGAGTAAAAAAATGTGTGAATAAATCCTTAGTCAGTTGCAAAACAAAAATGCCTTTTCTCTATTTTGATAGTGAACTCATCAAACTTTGGTCGAGCTATGTAGTCACAATAAAGGAAATCAACAGATTTGAACACACTTTATTTACATTTTTGGGCTATAGATGCTGTTTGTTTGTCTCTCAGGTCAGAAAACAGCTCTCTGCTACAAAACACCGTGGAAAGATTTCAGTAATTTACCAGGCCAACAACTCCATCTCCTTCTCCTCTTCTCGCAACACTAAATAAATCCCCCACTAATGCTAACACAGTGTTATTCTCCCACCTGCAGCACAACACACCACTGCTGCTGATCCTGCTGAATCACCCCTGTATGATTTTACATTATTCTGCTCTTTCTATTGCACTGTGTATTTGATTGTTTGTTTCCCTATATTGACACCTTTGCGCTACTTTCATGCTCTTGCAAAACTGTCTCATGAGACGGACCAAGAATCAGTGTTTAGGTTTTAACTTGAATCACAAAAGAAGCCAATAAAGAGCGCTTGGCTTCCAGTGGATGGATGATTCACAGAGAGGTTGCAGACAGTGTGTCCTCGCATTCAAAGCCCCCTCTGACCCTCTGTCACTGTTATCACTGTGCTGTGTCACAACCCTCAGTTCTACCATACTGTTTCCTCCAGCAGCACACCCGATGCAGACATGAGACTATTTCTATCAAGTCTCCCAAAGAGCCGAACATGCTGAAACATCAATATACTCCAGTGCATATCAGCAGCTCCCATCAGCCCAGCCCCTGGCCTTGTTTAGTTTCTATAGCGCATAAAGTACCCCAAGGGAATGTTGTTGTTTTTCCTTCTCTGTGCACTGATGTGCCTCAAGTTGGGGTGGGGGTGTGTGACACCACATCTGCATGTAGTTTTCAATGACGACTTTTAGCAGCAAATAGAGGAAATATATCAAATATGGATCATGAGGTCTTTGATTAGTGTATAAATATTGTGGCCAGATGATCGTATCAATATTTGTGCTTGATCAGTGCGGAGAGAGGTCGAGCTATGACAGAATGTAGTTTGCCGTTCTGATACACAAATGTATGTATACCTTTTGTGTGTCTGGCATTATGGATTCCGTGTTCATAGCATGAGGTAAATAGACTGCATCCATATAGCCATTTTTCAGTCTTCTTGACCCCACAAAACACTTGGTAACATTCACATACACATTCATGCAGCACTTCTATATGTAGTGTAGTTCGGTTTATCGCCCAAGGACTCTTTACCGGGATCAAAACAGCAACCTTCAGGTTAGTGGATGACCCTCTCTACCTCCTGTGCCACAGTCGCCCACTTGACAGTTACAAAGAGAGAACAGTTATATCAGCTCTCAATCAGGTGTAAGATTGAATGGCATCAATATGTGACACCCACCTTGCTGGCTGTCTTACTTGTGATGCATAGTTAGGCTCGATACTTCTCTGCTGAAGATTTAGGTCCTTAATAATGGTTCTGGGTTTTCGGCTGTCTAAGAGGGCTGCAGTCTTCCAGTCAGCAGCAGCAGCAGTGGTGGCATTTGCCAGGCAGATGAGGACTCACAGCACAGTTTTAACTCACTCATCTTCTTGTTGATCATAAACCAGATGAAAGGGCACACAGTGGATGAACAAACCTTCCTGATATCAAAAGTGAGGAAAGGATGAGTGAGTGAGCAGGGCTTCGTTTGCCCAGATAGGAAACGGCACCTATTTGATTGGATCTTACTATTACTACTAACATCATGAATACATTGTTTTGCAATATTTAATGTCAGGTGACAGAGTGATGCCTGATTCTTATGTGACTGACAGCCGACACTCGCTAATTGACCTTCAACCAAGAATGGATGAGTGTGGGTGACACATTGAAAAAAGTACAAAACATGTTTTCATAACCATAGGTCTGATATATATAACTGGCAGCAGGACAATAAGAGGATTCACACGTCATCCCACACTTGCAGCTGAGAGCAGGATGAGAGAGAGAGAGAGAGAGAGAGAGAGAGAGAGAGAGAGAGAGAGAGAGAGAGAGCACCATGTCTATTTGTCTATTAGACCATAGACAAACAGTTAATATCCTGATACCTAGAAGAGACATTTTGGAAAGCTTGAAAAAAATATTCTAAAATCAAGGCTCACCATCTTTTCTAGTGCTTTCAACTTCATGCAAACTGATGGTAGTTTTCTGTAGATAATGTTCACTCAGTTCACATTGAAAATTAAGTGTTTGAACTGAACTCCAGCTCCTGAGGAAGACCATTTAATGTGGCTGGAGATTTAAAACTTTTTTTCAACGGCCATCACAACCACTATGAGTAAAATACACAGTATTTCAGGTTGGAAAATAATAATTAATAAAAACAAATTAGAAAAATCATTTACAGCTGATTCTGAGACTGTTTTTGCATCATTGCATTATCCTCCTCGTCATACCACCTGTCTAAAACATACTATTGTGAAACAATGGCACAAATGTTGCCATTTGTTTGTCCCAGCACTACATCATGTAAATGCTAAAACAAAACAACATTGTCCTCTACTAGAGAACATGTTGGTGCAGTAGGTATCTACATTGATTGCCAGTCATTGTTATGTTAAGAATTAAAGTCATCAGATGAATAAGTAGCGATTGCTACCCACAAATCTTCGTTGTACATTATCTGTAATGTGGTGTGCTAATGTCAGAAAGTGGAAGAGTGCTTTGGTGGATCAGTAAACACAGCAGAACTTCCGAGAGCAGTCCAGGACACAAGAGTGAGTGTAATCAATGTTTTGTGCCCGTAAGAGGACTTGTGAGATTTGTGGGAGCAGCAGGGCTTCCTCCTCTCGCTATCTTCAAAGCTGCTAGTGCTCAGTTTTGGCAGTTTGTATCCCTCACATCATGTGCACATGCAGACACCAACTGAGAGCAGAGCAAATTACCCTGGATCTGACCTGGGAGTGAAGTGTAACCCTATTAGACCCTGCCATCAGGAAACTTACAACTGTGATCCATCAGCTCATAAAATACAAGATGGAACAACTGGATTTGGGAAAGTTTGTTTCAAAGAGAAATTGTTAGCGGACACACTTGTTGTCAAGTGCTGACACCTTAAAACAGCTTGAGGAGACTGAGAGATCTGTTTGAACTCAATGCACACATACAGACTAGCACTGATATTTTTTAACTAACCCATCACCTTGTTCTCTTTGTACCTTGCAGTTATGTCAGCGCTGTACATGAGCCAGAGGCGCAACAAAGAGAAAGAAACTCTGATGACATCAAAAGAGGACATCCGCGACAATGTCATTCACTACGACGACGAGGGCGGCGGCGAGGCGGACACTCATGCCTTCGACATGGGAACCCTGCGCAACACACACTCACAGCAAGCCAAAGCCCACAGCGCCGTCTCCAAGACGGAGAAAAATGGCTATGGGGATGGGGTTCTGCTGCATCTCGCCAGCCGCAACGATGATGTCAGGTCACCTGACATCCATCGTCAAACAGCCAGCGTTATTGTTGCCGTGAATGAAAAGACCCCGCTCTCTTCCTGTGGCAGAGTGACTGAGGGCGATGCTGAGAAGATCAGGGAGTTTATCGAACACCGGTTGGAGGAGAGCCACAAGGGTTATGCCGCTCCGCCCTATGATTCATTAGCAACCTACGCCTACGAGGGCGGTGGCTCCGTGGCGGGTTCGCTCAGCTCCATAGAGGAGTCGTGGGTAATTGACAGTTCAGGGGATTTTAGTTATCTTGGTGACTGGGGACAGCCGTTCAAAACACTGGCTAGCATCCTGGACAGACAGCCGCCCACTCTGTCTAAGGAGAGCTGAGAGGAAGTTGACGAGCGGAGAGACACTGAGCAGCCATGTGGGAATTAGTTTACTTTTTTAGACATGTTTTTTTTTACTGTGACAGGCACTGGTTAGAATGATGTGAGGTGATGTTGAGCTGATAGAAAACTGTTCATGTGAGGTAGAGTTATGGCAGCGGTAGAGAGCAGAGAGTCTAGCTACAGGTGAATGAAAAAGGTGAACTTGATAGCTCCTCAAAGTGCCTGAGGTACTGTATGTTTACATGTCTTTTGATTCATGTTACTTAATAAAAAACATCTTGAACTGATGTTTTGATTTCAACATTTTAATGCAAATTTTTGAGTCCGTGCTCAGGTCAGTTAATGTGTCAGTGTCAGTTGATCACTTGGTCAGTCGACCACTTTATTTATTTTAATGAATCTTCTTATTTGAGGTGCGGTTTTACATATTTAATTCATTTTACTTTTTAAACCCTGCCACTTGTTTTTTTGTGAACCATCTTTTTGCATTTCCTTTTCTCTGTAGCCGCATTGACTCTTCAGGGAATATTTTGAAATGGCAGCCACGAGGCAAAGCGAGACAAAATAGAATGATAATTAAAACAGAACTCAAAATATCTGGGCTAGAGTGCATTTGAAAATCTCTGAGTCATCAGTCTGGGGAAATTACTTCACTTCGCATTAGGAAGGAAGTGGAGAATTCTTGTTCTGTTACAGGTCACATATAGACGTTGAGCCAAGTGTTAGATAAGAATGAATCTACGACCCCAGACTTTGGAGAATATCAATTAAACAATCCGATATTTATTGGTTTCAATGACAGAATGAACACAATTACCATTTAAAGGTCTTCCATTCTATGCAATCATAAAAATTAGGCCCCAATTGCCAGCTTAAACCAGACCTAGGGTCAGTGGAGGGCTCAGGCTGTCTGAGAGGCAGGGGTGTAACAATATTAAGGGCAGCTGGTATATTCAGTGGGCCCCTATCAGTAGAGAACAACAATGTATCTATGGTAAAAAAAGGTTTCACAACTAAGGTTTACATTTTATAGGGTGAATTGGAATAAAAAGAGAAACTCTTTTACTTTTTTAAATATGTAACTTTTTTCATTCAACAAATACAATTTTGAGAATATTCCTGTTTTGAGCAGTCTTGTTGGGGGGGCGAGGACCATGAGGCGTGCAAGAAGCACAACTGGTTAATTGAAAAGAAAATCCTTCTTTTGGCCAACAGTTTGTAAATACTGATGACCTTCTTATGGCCAGTTTGGACGTCCCTGTCAACCATCCCGAGTCAAGCTGCATCCTGATCAGCTTCTCTCACTTAATGATCACTTAGCAATAGAACAATCTAAAGGGGGTGGGGCTGAGCAAACTAGGAGTATTACTGTACCAAAGTCTTACTGTATCAAATGATGTCAGCTACAACTATAGAATACTTTTAAGAGTAATTCACTCTTCTAATGGTAAGTGAATGGATGAATTTGTTGAGGTACCTAAAATTATGTCTTTTTCTTTGTGACATCACATATCATTTATCATAAAATGGGGATTAACTTTGTGTTCAATATAAGCTTTAGATTGTGGCTCTTGAACTACTATTTACAGTTATATTTACCTATTAATTCCACAAACTTCTCTGTATGTCGTTTTTTCATTTCAGCAAATCGCACACCAACGACGTTCACCAACGTCGTGGGTGCTGATCTCCATCATGACAAAAATATTCATAGAACCAATTTCTGTTGTGGCAATTTATCTTCAAAGTAAAATAATAACATTTGTTTTGTTGCTGCCATGCTTTATATTGAACTGAATAACAGAGCTTTTATTAGAAAAGTTGTGAAGTAAATCATTGATAGATTAACCACACATGTGGAAATTAGTTTAATTTTATGGAAAACAATGACTACAAAATCTTAATTGCAGATAAACCAGGTAGGATGAACAAGACTTTCTGTAACTTTACTCTGCACCATAGACTCTGCACACAACGTCCAGCACACAAACAATAAAAAGTGACAGCATATTGTAGAACTGTTTGAGGAGGACTCACTAATGACAAGGAATAACTCGAAAATAGCCCCAGAGCAATAACACAGGCCAAGGAAACAGTCCATCCCAAACAGGCAGGTTTAGAACCGGCACTACACACTAGTCTTAAACAATGAGATATTCCTCTAGACTGAAGCCGTCTTTTAGCCTTTGGGGATCTTCTCAGGCGCCTCAGTCTCAATAGTTTCAGAGGCAGGGAGAGCTTTATGTCGGGACCATACTACTGATTGTTTGGCGACTTCTCGTCAGGCGGCTCAATTGCGCGCTCTCTCATCCTGGAGTGAGAGCTGAATGTTGAGTCAAGTTGTCAGCTCCTCCACCTCTCTCCACAGAGACATTTCCTGCTCAGCAGCCTTTTGTGAAGATTTGCATCAAGAGCCTGTCCTGTGATACTCTGCGTGAGACTTGACTTCTTTCTCAAGCTGACACTTCAGGTTGTCAGCCTGCTGCCTTACTGGAATCATGCCAGCTTCATACTTTTGGCTGATCTCATGGTCTGGTGCGCTAAGGCTCTCCAGTTCTTCTTGGAGAACCTGGTTTTAATCCCTTTCACTCTGTAGCTCCCTCCTGAACCTCTGCTGGGTGATACTATGAGCCTCCTGCAGTGCCTTGTATCTATGTGGAGGTGTGTGTTGTTCACTTGAGTGGCAATCTTTGTGGTGCTGAGGGTTTCAGGGTCACTGCACTTCTGCAACCTCTTTAGGTCTCCAGATTCTCTATGATCGTTGGCTCTCTCTCAACGCAACAGACCTCTACTTTCATTGGTGAAGTGTCTGACACTCCATCTCTTCATTCTTGGCCTCTGACCTGTGCAGTGGTCCTCATAATTCTGAACTTGTCCTTTCTTTCGGTGGTAGAATCTGATTTTATGAAATGAGTGTGTGTAAGAGACAAAGACAGCAGGGGAGAAGAGTAAGTAAGGATGGAGATTATCAGTTGTAGCCTCACAGTCTTTAAACCCTGAGGTCTTTGCCTTCCATTTCTACCAGCCATTTGCTTTGTGACTATGGTGCAAGTTCATTGTCTGTAAAGACGATTTATCAGTGAACACTACAAGTGATTTCTGATATAATTAAGGTTCTGAATTGTGTGTATGTGTACAAAGGTGAAAGGGGCCCTATAATGGTGCTTGTAGCTTCAATTTGCACTTGCTTTCTTTGAAATTATTGAAATAGTTAAACTACTATAAGTGAATCTCAACACATACTGTACTGATATTTCACATTGAAAGCCTCCCAACAACTCAACAGACATTATCTCTCCTGATCCCTTCAAGCTTTTAATTTTACATTTCCAGGGAGTGTTGAGGTCACAGATGGTAACTAAGCAGAATGGAATGAAAACAACATTAAGATTAGAAATGCAAATTATTCAGAATTTAAAAAAAGAAGCGATAAAAAGGAGTTGACAGGGGAGAAGAAAGAATTAGGAATTAAAGCCTGGCTAATGGTAGAGTTTTGTTTTGAATAGGATAACAACAGGTGAACCCCCATGCTCCTCTCACAGACATGCACACTAACACACACTCACACACACACATATTTCACCTCAGGCCAAGCTGTGCACAGTCCACACACTTAATTTAACTGTTACAGCTAAACTAATATCACTGCACTTTTCATAAGACATTAAACTTGAGCTCAGGCAATTTCATGTCTTAATTTATGTCCTCTCAGACCTAATGACTTCTATATCGACTGTGGCATTCTGACCATACTGCACAGTGTGACCAGGAATCCCCTACTGTCTACATCAGACATGACCTCCAGTTACCACGATGCAAAGTGATTGAAAGAGTTTTACATTTGGTGAAGTAGGGAATTTAGTTTTCTACCATCATTAGGAAGTCTGAGTCAGCTTCTCTCTCTCAACATGTTATATGATACATTCAATATCATATTGAGGTTGACAAAATAGAACGCCACTTTATCTACAATAACATTTAAGGAAGAACAGGAGCAAATACCACTGCAGTAATAATGACACCTTCTGGATTTCCTACACAAGGTAACATGTTATTTATTCTAATTCCCTCTGTTTGATTAGTAGAATTTGCCGTACTTACATCAGAGGACTCATGTTAAACTGCTCTTGTTTAAGTTAATGCATTACATTTACTACTTTTAATACAAACTCAACACTTCCTGCAAGGGTTTCAAATGAAAAGCTCCCTATCCTTTCAATGAACCTCCCTGTCTTCAATCAATCAATCAATCAATCAAATTTTATTTGTATAGCCCATATTCACAAATCACAATTTGTCTCATAGGGCTTTGACATGGTGTGACATCCTCTGCCCTTAACCCTCAACAAGAGTAAGGAAAAACTACTTAAAAACCCTTTTAACAGGGAAAAAAGAAGGTAGAAACCTCAGAGAGAGCCACATGTGAGGGATCCCTCTCCCAGGACGGACAGAAGTGCAATGGATGTCAAGTGTAAAGGAGAACATCTTCACAGGACTTTTATTGTGAAACATTTCCTGACACAATATTTCCAACAGCAGCCAGAGAGGACGACAAAGCAAACACACATACACTCATAGTGAATAGGACAACAGCACCTAGATAGCATTGTAGATGGGTTATCCAGAACAGCAAAGTGTTGTAAATAGTATTGATGTGTTGTGTTGAATTTATTAAATTAAAGTGGTAGAAATGTGTCTCAACCTTAATTGGAATACAGCTTAAAGAAGGACAGCAGGTGTTTAACTACCGGTTTTAAGCTTAGGATATAGTAGCTGTCTCATTGTGTCTGATATGGACTGCAGAGATTAGACAGCGGGACATCACCTGTCTCTCAATTTACAGCTTACAGCTTACAGTCTCTGACGCTGTCATTTACCCTAAACCCATCCAAAAGACTAATTTGTGATTAAAGAGTGTATGAAACTCCCACCTGGGCCGAGACATTACTCTGAGGCAAATAAAAACAGTTAAACAGTTGGGAGGCCATTTTGTTTGTCCCTTGGAAATTGCCAAATCAATATCCGTCTATGTGCATCGAATCCATCTTCTCCTCTGCAGCCGCTGTGATGGAAAATAGATTTTGTTGATTGCTACGGCGTAACTGATAGCCTCAGACAGTGGGGATGACCTTCGCTTTATCAAGCCTCGATCTCAGCTGTGACAATGGATAACAGTCAGCTTGGCAGGATGGCGTCAATTCACTCCTGAGCTCATTTTGATTTGGAAGGTAAATTATAGCCCCAGTATGATCGTTCCAATCAGAACATGCCGGGATGGGGACAAGATTGATATATGGGATGTGAAGTGCCTTTGGATTTATATTGAAGATGGTCAAATCTATTTCCCTTCTGACTTAATAGAGGACCAGATGAAGCACAGCGCACTGAGCTGCACTTGGAGGAAAATGTGGAAGACGAAGAAAAACCACTGCAGTATTGTCGATGCAAGTGGGAGTTTTCTGGTACTGAAAAAAAAAGTGATCTGAAAAAAGTTCCCAAGCATTCAGATTTCAGCTTATTGAGCAATTTCTCTCGTGGAGTGAGACGGTGCTGCAGAGGTTCACTGCAACAAAAATAGCCTCAGCTTTAAATAAACTGAAAGACTTCCACAATACACGCAGCTTTTCACAAACAGCAGTGTTCAGAAGTTCCCAGTCCTCTGAGGAGTCACTGCCGCATGCAGGAGCTGAGTGCGACTAGGAGAATCGACACACAACCACAGACAAAAGGGTCAAGGGATACATGTGCTTAATTACAACCATCATCATCCCTGCATCATTTCTATAAATAATGATAAAGTCCAGCAGGTCAGGGAACACAAGCAGCCCAAAACAAGCCAAACCCCAAATTATTGAAACTAATTTTGAATAGAAAACAGATTTTTGATAATAAACAAGATGATTGGCCAAATTTTGTTTTATATACAAAACTAACGTAGCCATTTTTGTCGTTGCTTCGACGTAGAGCTCTGTGCAGTGCTCGTTGCCCTTTTGTCAATATCTGTGTGTGTGTGTGTGTGTGTGTGTTTGTGTGTTTGTGTGTGTAAGAGAGAGAGTGACTGTGTCTCTCAGTGCAGCGGCATTGTTACAAGGAATGATCTGAGGTAAAACAAACTTACAAAGCAATGATCTAGGAAGTCTCTGACTTGCCAACCCATCATCTGAGCCACTGATGATGTTCTTTTTTTTCCAAGTTAAGACGGCCTGCAGGTCATCAGCTACCGAATATGTTGTTAAATAAATATAGAAATAAAGGACTTGATTTTCCTCCGAATTAAATCATTGTAAAAATGAAAAGACTTTGAGAAGGTGTGATTGACTGGAATAAAATGGCCTCCGTAGTTATAAGTGTGGGTAGAAATACTTAGCCCCCAACAAAGCAAATTAGATACACATCTTTGAATGATACAGCATTACTGCACTTTGAATACCCACTGAGTACAATGGAAAAAAAAAGTTTTTATGTCTTCCCTCTCTGTCACATACAAACAATAACATTGAATGATAACCTGTCATGCAGGTCAACAGTGCACTCATCAGCCTCTGTGCATATCTGTGATCATAGATTCAGGATGTGTTGAAAGTAAAATGTTCTAAAGGAGAGAAGTGGTTTTGAAGACCTCACATTTGAAAGCACAGATGAAAAGGTAAGAACTTTGAAGGATGCACTTTTATATGAGTGAACTTGCATTGGTCTTCAATTGCAGCGTCCAAAGGAGGTGGCCCCAGAATTGAGACACAGTTGAAGATTTAAATCTGCCAATAAAATGGCAGATTGAATCAGAATCCCAAAAAAGGGTTACATCAGATCCAACAGATATTTAATCAGACCTCTTATTAATGCATTTCTCACTAAATAGTTCACGAGTTTCAGCTTAAAACATACATGTGAAGAGGAGAGAACAAATAGAACAGGTCCACTCTTGTGCCCTTTTAATCCGAAATGGAATGCAAAGACCTCATGGCTAAAAAATGTGAGGCTACAACTGATCATCTCCATCCTTACTTCCTCTTCTCCACTGCTGTCTTTGTCTCTTACACTTACACTTACACACACACACACGCACACGCACACACACACACACACAGTAACTTGCAAACAATAACTTCTAAACTTAATCCCCTCTTATGTCTGATTAGTTATCTGTTGACGAATGTCTATAATTATTATCATTAGTTATATTATAGCACAGCAGTAATGTTGGAATTAGGTGATAATTCATTTACAAAATTAAACATTTAACTTTGAATGACAGCAAGTATGTTTAGTGAAAGCCAGAGCAGCCAGAGTAAACACGTGCAGACATGAGGCTGCAGCATGTAGGCTAAATATTGAAGTTACTGTTTACATAGTCTCATGTAACATTTACTATTTTCACATGCAAACATTGAACATTTCATTTTAGTTATTTATATTTTTTTCACATGTGCAATTCCAGTCATCAGTTGAAAAAGAGAGCATGGTATATGCCATCATTGTGTGGGATCAGAAAGCTTTCTGCGAGGCATCTGTAAATCAAATAAAACATTTAACAGCCAGTTCCTCTCATGCATCTTGAGTTTTAAGATATAACATATTCACATGTGTAAGTTAACAGGAACATGGTGGGTACATACACAGGCTTCATTGTGCCATAGTCTTGGGGACAGGGCAGCCGAAAAGCTTTCCAGCTTTCAGCGCCACGCACAGCAGCTTTCATTTCGCTGGGGGCCTGGATGTCAACGAGTCCTCTTTGAATCGCCGCTTCACCCAACAGCATCACCTTCCTCACATTAGCGGAGAATTTGCCGCCTGGGCTGACAGAGAATGGGTCACGCACAAATTCAGTGACATCCCTGGAAATAGCAATGTCATCAGATCAGAAATTCTGCCTCAGCCGTGTGATGACTTTCTCCATATTCTCTGTGATGTTGCTCTCACCCACTGTCTTCAGAGGGCTGAGGTGCAGCAGCCTCCCTAATAACTAATCTGCGTGGTATAGATCAAATTTGTTCCCAAAGGCATCAACCCTTTCCAACAAACCAGCACATAGCTACGTTTAGCCTGTAATTACAGACTGAGGTCATGGGAATGGGAACATATGTGTGGCACATGTTCTCTTCCTTCATGATGTGCACTTGGTAAGTTTCTCTTTTTGATTTATTTTTGCTTCAAGACAGAGGTAATTGAAAAGATTCTCTCCTCTGAAACAGTAAACATGCACTCCCTAAAATATCTCAGCAGTGGTAAACAGTTTGTAGTTTTTGAGAAGATTCTTGTTTAGTTAATAGCTCCTTTGACATGGGAATCACTGAGCAGATGATAATTCTCTGTTACAAGCCTCTGACTGTTCAAGCCATGAGTCTTTGAAGTTAACTACTATTGTAAAGATGAGGCTTCTGATTATATCCCTTTGCAACAGCGATCGTTCTATTTTAACATTTTCATTACAGGTTTAGACGGTTTGCTGGTGGATGAATAGGTTATTTCTTTATTAATTAAAACATTTTTTTCACTTCAACTTTCTGCTTCTGGCTCTTTCAGAGTGATATTTTCCACTTGCCTGACAAACAACGAAGGGCTTTGCTTTCTTCCTGGCAAGAAATGCAGTTGTCGTACCGGGAAACCTCACGTAGCAGCTCCACAGCCCATAAACAGCAGGGACGCTGCCTGCGTGAACAACAGACGCACTCAGGACACAGCAGATCGCCAATGCAGCCGTCACCCACTGCACACGCAGCTACTGTGGCCCAGGCTTGGATATGAAACAATCCAAATTAACAAATTGAATTTGGGTCTGCAGTAGACTGAGGACTAATCAACACCTACTCACTGACTAAATTAGAGTGTTTACATGTTTGGCTAACCCAGAGTGCAATTGTTGGCCTTGGTGTTCAGCAGTCGAACAGGGCTCTGGTCCAGTGAGCAGCAGCAGCAGCAGCGGCATAGTGGTGGCATAATCCAAGTCGAGGGATCCTCCTCAAGGGACAGTCTGAACTCATTTATCGTCTGGTTAAAGTAGCTGCCTTTGTTTTCTCACCTGCTTTCATTGATCATTTATCAGCAGAGAGGACAGGGGTCCAGCAGAGGACCCATAAGTCTACTATGTCAAAAGTGAAAAAAAAAGGGTGATCGACTTTCGTCTTTTTCTTTGGCAGCCTGAAACCATTGTTTCCTTACAGCTGCTCTTTATCTGCTCATCAAGGACGTACCACTTCCCTGGGTCTGCTGGGTGACTGAAGGCCGTCGCTAAGACCGCTGCTGTTTCTGATACGCGCTCTTCACTGGAGAGGCATGACTGCATACCCAGCTGCTGCCACGCTGCATCCTCATTCACTCCTTCTGCTCTCACTCTGTTGTAAACCTCTCCTGTCACGCTGTCTTTTCTGTCTTCACCCTTTGGTTTGCACGTGGTTTACTTTTTGAGGTCTGGAGCAAACAGAAAAGATAAGACGGCGCTTGAAGAAATATATTTTAAAATTTGCACGTGGGGAAACAGAGAGGAACGGAGAACATATCCGTTGCAAAAGAAGCACATCAGTGTGAGTGGGGGGGTGGGGGGGCTGATATCCTTCAGAAGGGAGTTGGAGAGCTTTTTAAGTGGTAGAGTTTGACTAAGAGGAATTTGGGCCAATGAACAATGGAGGAATAACAAATGTAGGACACCCATACAAAGACGATAATGCCTGAGGGAGAAAGAGGAGGGAGCAATGAGGAAGGAAGCAAACAGAGGAAAAGGGATGGATGTAGTTTTTTCTACTGTTAATGCAGGTATTAGGCTGTTACTTTGAAATGCAATAAAATTCTTATACGCTTGCAGAGCGTATAAGAATTTTAATCAGAAAGGATGGTACATTTGTAACTGCACATGTTTTTTTTGCAGATGACACACAAGTGCTGTCGTAAATTCTGCCATTATATCTTTAAAACAACATAATTATTTGCAGTCTTTTAGACAGTAAAAATACTTTACTAATAATCGTCTTGTAGTGTGAGTGTGTTTTTAAAGCCTGTGACTGGAATCATAAAGCATGCTCAACTGATAATTATAGATGAACATATGCAATGTTAATTGACACTCGGAGGCAGAGAGAAGTGCAGTTGCAAATGTGTAATGTAGCAGCATCTTGTGGCAAAGGTGTAAGTAACAACTGCATGCACATGAGTCAGAAGTTGAATATACAGTAATTAGAAGAGCTGATGGTCAGAGGTGAGCGGCAGGGCAGTGAGTTAACATCATTAAAACTAAATGCATGCCACAGAAAATAACCAATGTTTTTAAAGGGTTGTAGTAAAATAAGTAGCCTATAAAGAAAAACCCTCTGTAGAAAATCTGTCGGATGATTTCACCTTGAGTTTTTCCTAAGCAGAGCTGTCATTTAAAGAGTCATTCTACCTATGAAAGAGAGAGGTGGCAGGAGCGCTACTGGTGTCCCTCAAATCACTAATGCATGCTTATGGAATGGAAAACTTATGACTGGATTTTCGAAGAAAGAACATGACCATCTCTTATGCTACATCCACGTCTTCCTTGTTTTTACATGCTCCCAAAAGTCCACAAAACTTAGAAAAACCCACTAGGTAGGAAAATTATCAGTGGGAATGATTCCATCAAAGAACCATCCTCAAAATCTGTTGACTACTTTCTCAAACCATTTGTTGCAAAATTGCCATCACATATTCAGAACGATACTCAGGTCCAAAAGAAAGTAGCACAAATACAGAATATTGGTTCTTGCATTATGAATATTGAGCCCCGTGACAGCAACATTGTACATGAGGAAGGCCTGGAGGCTCTGAGATACTGTTTGGGGTCCAGACCTGACGACCTTATGCCTCCAAGCGACTTTATTGAATGAGTGGACACTAAAAAACAATGTCTTCCACTTCCAGGACAAGTTATACAGACAAGCAAAGAGGACAGCTATAGGGGCATGTTTTGCTGACAATAACCCATTTAAAGAAAGAATTGTGTGATGGGGCAGATACATTTATGATGTCATTTTGTTATTTTCATGAAATGACTTAAATGAAAATCTTAAACTGAGCTAGGAATATGACCTACAAGTCATTAACTCATTGGACCTGCGGATCTCAAAGGAGACCAAGGTTATCTGCACACCTCCATCTTTAGAAAAGCCACTGACTGTATACGGACAGTTTTCACCCTCCATGGCTGTTCATGCCATTATTTTTGGACATTAGTTTTTCAATAAATTTCTTAGTCATTCTACGTATTTTGCACATGAAGCTAAGTTAACACATTCAGGTGCCTGATCTACTGAAGGTTTGCGCTTGTAAAAACATGTGCAAACTTGATTTAACCCACAAAAAAACATGCAAGCTGATCTACTAACGGTGCGCACTGAGGATTGCGTGCAGTATAACACGCGCTGTCCATTTAGTACGTTTGCCTTATTGAATATGCATTATCGGGTGTTTCTACCCGAGTGCGCAAAATATTGGGAGGAGTAGATGCAAATACTTTAACTTAGTACACGCATTATGATTTACAAAGCCTGAAAATAATAGCGGTGGCTGTGACTGCGTCAGGAAGAAGACGGAGAGAACGGGTGTTTCTGCTCGTGTTAGCATGTTTGGATTGACAGAAGCAGAAATAATCCCTCTCTCTTGCCAGGGCACTGATGGCCGCTGCCTGCTGTGCGCTCCGTGTGCGCTACAATGGCCCGAGTGTCGCGCCTAAGCTAGTGTGTCATTGTGTCGTGTCACCGCTGTATATGTCAATGGCTTTGTTATTTTTTTATGTTGCTATGAGCTGTTCCATACTGTACCAAAAAAAAAAAATATTTGTGCATTCATTAATAAATGATTCTGATTCAGAATCGTCTCATTATAACATAACATAATCTGTTATTTCTTTCAATGCATAATTGCTATTCAAATTAACATTTCTTCATTTTCTTTAATACATATTCCCCCTCTGCAATCAGACACAGCTACATGCAGGTCTTCCAATGACAAATGTGCTGTTGGTCTACTTCTGTACAGTTGAATAGGGAGGGTGAGCAAGTACTGCAAAAACCAAGTGCACTGTGCTCCTGCCTTTTCCCACAACCTGTTCAACAACGTGGCCTTGAACTTAGACTTGCTTTGTTGAAGTTTCTTTATCCTTGGTGACACCGATGGTTTCCAGTAGACTGCCATTTAGTCTCAGGATTGTACTGGAACATCCAAGTCTCAGAACATGTGATCACACTCAACAGTAATTTAGTGTGCTTCAAGACAAGGATGAATGGGGCAGAAGGAGAGAGGCACTGGGTGAAGAGAGTCAGGAGCAGAAACAACCCAATCTTTTGATGTTCATGTAAAATGCATGCTTTACATCTGGGGTGGGGAATCTTTTTTTCTATCAAGGGCCATTTCAATTTTCATAACATCCTTTGAGGGCCATACAAAATGATTGTTTATCATTTCATATGTATCATACCAGGGCTCCAGACTAACTTTTTAATTTAGGTGCACCCAAAATGTTTCATTGCGCCATTTAGCTCCACATGATACAACTAATAAACCTTTCCTATATACATTGGTAATTTCTGAACAAGGGCTTGGTATCGCCACTGATTTCACAAATCAATTGGGTTGAGATTGACAAGGTCTTGATTCAATACGATTCAGTATCGATTCAGTTAATCAACAATTCTGCTTGGATATTTGTAACCTCTAAGTTGGTGTATTACTAAAAATATTAAGGTAGGTTACCATAACAAATTTTGTTGGAAGAAATATTGTCCCAGAAAATATTACGATAAATTATATTATTGTCATCAAACCATTGTATACCAGTGATATACTGATAATGTAATAGCATAATCATGCAAGTACAACCTGTTAAAGACCAATGAACGTAATTCTAAATAATATTCAGTGTGACATTTGATTTAGAATTAAAAATATTAAAATATTAATAAAATAAACACACAAACAAAACAATAAATAAAATTGTCTCTGACTCTGTTAACAAAAAATACTCTTGACTAAATATTAAAGATTTGGCACAGAATATATGTTACCAGCTCAGTAAACAGGATGGGATGGTTATGATTTTCATGATTTCCTCTAGGATTGTGTTTGTGTGAGGAAATGGGCAACAAAATGTTAGACTTTTTTTCAATGTGTTTCAGTGCATGTCTCATAAACTCCTAATAACTTCTGTTGGTGTTGGTGTTTATTGTTTAAGTGTAAAGTGAGTGCAGGTCAGCGGGAGTGGAGGGAAGACACTCAGACAGGAGACTCGGTACAAACCAACCGGTGCTTCTCCTCTGATCCTGAAGCAGCAGCGCTAATAATTTATCATTGGGGGTCTGTTGTGGAAACCCCGTATTCCCTCTTTTCGTTGCCACTCTTCTTAAACTAATTTGACAAACTGCCTCATCCACGTTAACAAGCTGTCATCTCTGCTTCGCTGTTTGCTTGTCTGTGTGTGAGTGAGTGGTGCCGCTGCCTCCGTGAGTGAGTGTAAGCTTCGCCTCGCTCCGACTCAGACGAGAGGAGTTGAGAGACCGAGCAGCTAAATTTGAGGCGCACCAGTGCGACCAAGGTATTTTTTATTTGCACTTCACAGATTTTGCGTGGATGAATATCATATTTAAAATGATAATGACATTAATAATAATGATTAAATTTAGATGGGCATTATTATGTTTTTGCATTATTTATTTTAGTGCAGATCCACCTAGCTGCTTGGAATGTACCTGTGCATAGATGACCATGTCATCACTACTCAGATTTAAAGCCAGCTTTGCCAAATTTGTTACTTATTTTTCAATCTATAAACAGACCCTGTATTCACTTATCATGTTTTCTTTTTCTTCTACAAATTCAAAATGTGATTTTTTTTCATGAATTTCATTGGATGCAGACGGTGATAACCACAGTTCGAATGGTCTATCACTGTATGTGAGTAGAGAACTACAGCTTCTGGCACTTTAACTATAAAGGGGAGGTCTTAAATAAGTCTATATTTATCATCTCCAGCCTTATGTTTTCAAACTGTCAGGGACAGCTGCTAACATAAAGAATCAATGTGTGAACACACGATCTTTCTTTATGTGCCCACATCCACATCCACATCCATACTGGGAAGCTATTCATAGAGTGGGTGAGAAAAGTGTACTTCTCTACACTTTACATGGTTGTAAAAATAAATTCATACTTTTTATTATTCCATCTAAATACATTACTTACAAGCCCATAACTACAAAACGTTGTATGTGTAAACCTGCTCGGCAATAAAACTAGATTCTGATCTATCTATCTATCTATCTATCTATCTATCTATCTATCTATCTATCTATCTATCTCATTCACATCCACCACTGCACCTCTCTTTGCACGAGTTCTTTGTTCCTAACAAAAAAATTGCTCTCTATAGACTTACATCTTGAAGCAAGCAGAACTGATACCAAGTGTAAATGCAAACCGTCATCTGTACCAGTACACCCCCACCACACACACACACACACACCCACCACACACGCCTCTCTCTCTGTATCTTTTTTCATTTGCTCTAAATCTCTCCCACTCCACTACTCATCACTCATATCTCACTCATCTTCCACCCGTTTCCCAGCCTCTCTGCTCTCTCTCAGCGGGGAATGTCCTTCATCCTCTCTGCTTTTTCTTCATTACCGTCCTGCCTCTCGCTCTGCACTCCTCCTCCATCTTTTATCCACTTCTTTCTTCTTGATTTTTTTTTTTTTTGGTGAAGAAGCAATAAATGCTCCAGACTTCATTTCCATCTGATCCTCTCAGAATCTGGGTTATTCTGACTTGCAGTATTGATGTATAAAAGGATCTGAAGCTAAAGCTGGAGCCATGTGGTAGGATTTATAAAGGGTCAGTGAAGCGGTGTAACGTCTGATGCCTAAAGCAAATGCAACATTTTTACTACAAGATGGCAAGCAGTTGTTTTGTAATCAGCTGTTTTTATCGGTCTTATCTTTAACATCAAAAATGTGGTCCAGGTCACAGCATTGGGCCAAAGTTTTAGCCTGATGCTAATACATGGTAAATATACTGAAAACCCATTTACTTGCATATATACTTGAAATGGTCTTGAACTCAGATACAGGTCATCGTAATAAATACTTACACATGTTGTACAGTGTTCATAATGTGAGTGATAAAATGGAAGAGGAAAGCTGAAAGAACACCCCTCTATTTACAGTACTTTAAAAAAGATGGACAGCAGTGTGCTCAGCGGCTGGCTGGCTGAAAGTGGAGAAAAGAGATCCCACCGCTGGGGGAAGCTGGCCTTATAAATCAGCAGCCTGGAACCATTGCGCTTCTGGGAACAACCTACAAAACCACACAGCTCAACATAGGCTCACCCGCAGCCCATCAGACACAAAGCTATAACTGCACTGACAGAACATAACAAAAGCTTTATTTAAACAGAAACACCCTGTTGTATTATGTAAGCTTGCTTCTATATCATGAGTTTTTTTTCCCGTATTTAAAAGGTGTTGCACTTCTATTTATTCAAGTGAGGAAACATCGCGCACCTTTAAAGTTGCCTGTAGCTGAAAGGCGAATTAACTTATTCTTTTCTACTGAGCTAGCAAAGATGAAAAGGCAACAAAACATCTTTTCATGCATTATTCACTCCTCTGATTCTTTCCTTTCACTCCTCATTTATTTGTGATGCATTTACAGAGAAACAAGAATGTTCAACTTTGACAGCTTGTGCCTGCGCAGCTCGGAGTAAATGAAGACGAGTTACGTTTCCGTGGCCGAGCGTTTTAGATGAGCTCGACCTCTGCCTGCACAGCAGCTTCCCCTCAGAATGAATGACTGTTCCACGAGCAGAGACGCAGAGATCTGAAGCAAATCGAGTACACAATGTCACGACATGACCTTGATGCTGCTAACACTCAAGAGATCTGTGGTCACCGGTGTTACCCACAGTGACATTGTGTTTGCATGTGCCTCTCTGTGCTGAAGGTGAGCCTCTCTGATTGGCTGAGTGAATGATCGTGTGAGTGCCTAGGCCGTTCCAGGGTTAGAGGCTGGCTTTCCCCAGCACACGTAGGCTCTCTGCTATTGCTCTGCAGCCGCCCCCATACACAGACATGCAGGTATTTATATCCTCCCTGGGATCAGATTTGGTTGATCTCTTTTCTCCCATGTTTTTGGGTGTTAGGCGTCGTTGGTAAGTGGTATATCTTGTCTTTATTTCTTTTTCAATAAGAGACAATTTCCTGTTGTCAGAGCGAATAGTAACAGCAGTATTTGGGGACCAATGGAGGGTCAGTGTAATTAAAGGTTGAATAGTTTTTTGCTTTGTGGTCTTACCATAGCACAATGAACAAGTAGGTTTGTCTCTTCACTGGGGAGCCCTAGAGCCATTTGAGCTTGTTTCATACAACACACATGTTGAGTAATGAGGAGAGGAACTATACTTGAATTAGACTCAAATGGGCTCCTCTTTGCAACTTTCATTAATTTGGCATAGTGCTTTTGTGCTAGAATGTGTACAGTCTATCAAGACTCAGGTCTGGCGACATTTACACACAACAGGAGATGTACAGCACAAAAGTTTTATAGACGAAATAAAATCTCACATAATTCGAGGAAATGAGGAGTTCATCATCTTGATAATTTAGTTTTCAATAAAATAACCAACGTGATAACCTGTCTTTTTACAATAATCACCAATATTGTTGTTTTTTCTGTATCAGGTAGAGGTATAATTATTAAAGCTGTATTCAAAAGATATTACCTCCACCAAGAGGGTTTTGTTTCCTTTTCGTTTGTCTGCCTGTTAGTTAGCAGGATTACACAAAAACTACAGGACAGATTACCACAAAAATTGGTGGAAATCTGTGGTTTGGGTCAGAGAAGAACCCATAAATTTTAGTAGGGATTCCATTAAATGGAAGAATCAAGGAATACAATCAATCTATTACAGTACCGAGGGTGCACATGCAGAAACATGTAACAGATTCTGAGTGACTGGTACACAACTTAAAGAGTGAATGACAAGTTCTTGTGTGGGAGAGAGAACTGTATTGCATGCCACTTTTGGGTACATACAAAACTGCAGCTGAAACTATGTGTTGCACACAAATACGATGCAGCAACAGAGCAAAACATTGATCAAGTTATAATGAGAGGTGTACAAGTATTTTTAGTTAATTATGAAACTGTGTCAGGACAAATTAGCATATGGTGGGTTGCTACCGTCTAGATAATTAATGGAAAACACTACTTTAAATGGTTAGTTATCCTTGGTTGAGGTATGAGCTCTCAGAGCGCCTTTCTAGTTTACAGCTGTAACTATGTTTATTGCATGACTGCAGTTTATTACAACTGTTGAAGGTTTAAGGTCATTTAGTTAAAAAAACGCCCAACAACCTACTACAAACAACTTGTAGTCATGCAACATTACAAAGAAACAGAGGTAGTCATTTATGCATGCGGCAGTGCGTGAACATGTTGTCGAGTTTATGGTGCTGACCAAATATACACTGAGCAAATGCAATATTTACACAGTCTGGGTCTAGGCCGTGTAATCTGTGTCTCCGAGTGTGTTTATTGGGAACAATGAAATGAGACTGTTGTGTACAAAGGGCTGATTCTGTCCTCAGCAGCGCTGTCTCTCAGAGCATGTCTTGACACTGCTCTTGGCATTTATTTATTTATTGGTTTGTTTATTTATTTATTTATGTAGAAGCCTTCCTCTCTGTCTCTCTGTCTCGGCCAATTACTGTGACAGTGCATCTGCCGCTTCAGCAGCAGCATGAAAATCGCTGTTCGGCATAATGTTGCAGTAGAAACGATTTTGGAGGTTTGTTCACAGCAGTTTGGATGAGAAGTGGTGTTCACACGCTTTTTGTTGTGGCAGTCGGTTGGTATCTGAAAGAGTTGTAACGTCAGTATTTGTAATCCAAGGCGAGAGCACGGCGAATGAAACACTAATGCCCCCCCCCTGTACACTGGGTGCATCTTTCGGCCACTGTCTGTGAACCAGCAGAATAATGTCATTGGTTCCCATTTGTTTGTAAAACTATTAAAATTACTAAAATGGTAAAAGAAAATAATAATAATAATAATAATGATTTCAAATTTTTTTTTTTTTAATACATAACTTCTCCTTGCTTTTTTAGTAGCTGATTAGTAATAAACAATTCAAGTTTGGAACTGTTAGGTTTATATTCTCAGCTCCCTATTGTTTGCCAGGAGGAGGCAGGAAGTAAACATCAGTCTGTTCAGCATGACCATGGCTTCTGGTGCTCCTCTTGTTTTTCTTTTACACTTTTCACACTTTTTTTTGTTTTCACAAGCCAAAGTCAAAGATCTTAGATTTCCTTTGTACACACTAAAGGATATTTCTCAAAAATGTTGTTCAGAAATATGTTAAAATTTGTAATAGTGAGAACTCCACCATCGCTAAAATAATCCACCCACCTGGCAGGTGAGACATTACAAGATGCTGATTCAAGTGCATGATTATTGCACAGATGCGCCTTGAACTGTAAACCACAATAAAAGGCCGCTCCTCAATGTGCAGTTCTTTCATTCAACACAATGCTACTATTTTTAAACAAAATTTTAGAGGAATAAGCCTTTTGTTTGCATAGAGGAAATCTTACGTCTTATACTTCAATTCATGAAAAATGGGAACAAACCAAAGGTGTTGCATTTATAGTGTAGTTCTACTGATGCTTTTGGTCAGAGGAAATGCCAAGATCCTACGACCCTTTCTGGATTGGGGTTTGCAGTTTTCATTCTTTTGTTAATGTTGGCCCACCCATCGGCTTTTCGTTAATTTCTGTGAAAGTTTGTTTATGGTCATTTCATTTCTCTTATGTATTAAATTGATATTTCCTATATGTTATTCCCTGACTCTGTGGATTATGTTCGACCTCTTAGTGAAGAGCCTTTCTCGGGATTGAAACCGTAGTTTGGTCACATGAAGGCAGTAGATTTAGCAAACATATTAGCATACTACATCATATGTAGGCCTATCTAAATAAATGGGCTTAAGGGCTTATTGGAGGCTTTTTTATATGAAGTTTGGGCCAAACTGTTGCATTTTGAGTGAGAGAAAAACCACAATCCCACATTCGCATTTGTTATTAATTATTGCTAGTGGCAGGCAGGCCTGTTATATCTGATAGCATGAGAATGATTCATCAGGACAAATACTGTATATGGTCATCTGTCAACTGAGACCGTAGCACATTCATTTTATTGAGAAAGGGTACTTGATAAGACCAATTCCACTTTAGCACTGCAGCCTTTGAAATAAAAGCTGGGCCTAAGTATAAACTAGATGGTGTCATTTAGTCACAGATTCCAATGGCGAATTATTAATCCACATTTAAAATAATGAGTAATATAGTAATATATAAAAAAATTACAAATTAACATGCTTGACTTCAGGAAAATGACATTTCTAGAGAAAGTTAAATTGATTTTGTGTAAGGTCAGAAGACTTCTGTAAACATTCCTTAAATGCTCATGTTCAAGAGGCCAAAATTCTGTTTTTTCAGGCCACCATGACCTTGACCTTTTACCATCCAAATGTAATCCATTATTCTGTGAAAGTGTTCGTGAACATTTGTGCCACATTTGACAGGATTCTCAGGAGGTGATCTCAAGAAAACCCCTTCACAAGGCAGAAAGAGTTTATAGAGGTCACAGTGACCTTGACCTTTCACCACCAGCATCTCATCATTTCAAATATGAATGTTTCCAAGCTGTTGCGTTTAAAGGACTAAAATGTATTTTATATGGTCACAGCAACCTTGACGTTTGGCCACCCAAATTCTAATCAGTTTATTTGTGAATCCTTTTGATCATGTGTACCAAAAGCTGACAAACAACATGAAAACGGAATGCCTGCGGCCACTGTCAGCACCGTGGGGGCAAAACAATGAGTCAGTTGATAGGAAAATATGTTCCATTAAACACAACCCTCCTTACTAGTGGTACTACTGTGAAATATTTCTCTTTTTTTGTTTTGTGTCTGCTTGCTATCACTAAGATAGTCAATCAATCAATACAATTTTATTTGTATAGCCCTTATTCACAAATCACAATTTGTCTCATAGACAGTGTGATATTGTAAAGCATTGCATGACCCACAGAAACATTAGCTGGGGAATTTATGGGTTTTCAACAATTCTTTTAATGTACACTTACCATGAGGGTAGGAGGCAGCATTTTCACTGTAAAATATCTATGCTTATTAAATGGTGTAGGCGGTTTGTGGAAGCAAAAACTGTCTTGTTGTGCAATTTAAAGGGATAGTTCATGCAAAAATGAAAATTCACTCATTATCTACTCACCACTATGCCGATGGAGGGGTGGGTGAAGTGTTTGAGTCCACAAAACACTTCTGGAGTCTCAGGGGTAAACTTTGTTAGAGCAGAATCCAATACAAGTCAATGGTGAGTCCTGCTTCAGAAGTAATAAAACAACAGAAAAAGCATAACATGCCTCCATACTGCTCCTGTGGTATCATCCAAGTGTCCACAAGCCTCGACATTCATATTTGACTCGAAACAACATCATTTACACCGTGTTTTAAGACTAAATGTCCGCTGATATCTTCCTACGAGGTGCACTCGGGGACCCGAAATGCTAATGTCCGCTATCAGTGAGAATGCACCTGTTGATTCTGATAAGCAGTGCAACATTATGGAGACTTTAATCCATGGTCAGCCCATAATACACATAGATACAATCATTGCCTTACAAGCAAAGTGATTTTCACATTTTGCAGCATCTACTGTCATTGGGATAACAGTGAAATGAGAATAGCACAGGTTATGACGCACAAATTTACAATGTATTTGTGTTCAAGAGGTTTCCAGTAATATCGTGGGTCTGATGAGGCTTTACAAAGCCCAGGTAAAGATGTTCATCAGCCAAGCACACTATGCAGGTAGTGACACCTTAACACCACAAAAGACTTCAACATCCTAAGAAAGAATCCAACTTGGTAGAGTTAGTACAAATAACTCAAGGCCATGTTGGCCAATGCAATATAATACATTCTGATTATGTCCCTATGTTACAAAGCTTCCGTGTTCAAATTCTAAATGCTATTCACACTAACAGGGGGTATACTGTGTAATCCACACACTCTTTAGATCATGTTGTTTCAAGCTATTTTTGAAGTCGTTACCTGTCTGGGGACCTCAGAGCTGCAGTTCTTGCTGTGTACCATATGTTACTTGTGTGTGTAGACATAATCTATTTTTGACTAAAAATAGCTTGTATAACTTTGTTTTGAAAGGCTGTAAGCTCTTTGGACCGGAGTTTTTAATATTTTGATGTCAGACGTATTTGACCTCGAGTGAATAGGCATTGTTTTTAAAGGGAAAACCTTCAGGTAGTATTGCCTGTGTTATTGGAGATCATCTTGGGTCTCACTATCTTGGAGGATTAACTCAAAATGTCAGCTACACAGAACATGTTTGCGGAACTGTCATATTTCAAAAGAGGATTTTCAAAGACGTCCTCTTTCTACAGCCACTGAGAGAACGCCAGATAGTTACATTGAATCATTGCTGGAGTTAGAAAACCTAGATATGCAAATGTACAAAGGCATTAAGTGCTTTTATTTTGAACGGGCTAGGCAATCCGACAGACAAGCTTTGAAACTGTGATCAAAGATCATTTTCATTGACTATTCCACTGTGAACCGTGTGCGAAACGTGAAGAAAATCAGCGATACCTCGCATCTCCAGAGGAGCAGCGCAGCTTGTGCGGCGGAACCACAGGCAGTGTTGCTGCACTGATCTGTGAACATGGGCACAGAAATAAAAAACAAGCTGTTCCGCAACCACAACCAGTGTCGCCCGGGTGTACATTTTTTTTCACTTAAACTTACCCTGTCTTACCATTAGCTTGTAAGTTATTTGTAAAGCACTCTGAATTGCACTAACCTGTACAAAGTGCTGTCTAGACACACTTCTTATTTTACAAGGATTAAATATTTGCTATAAATAGAAATCAGGTACCTGCTGGGTGATTCTGAGGATATAGGATTGTGAAGGCTGCACTTCCTGCTGCATTAATTCAGTGACATTAGCTGTGTCTCAAAGTGTCTTAAGGGGCTGCATCCTCCGGAAGCTGCATTCAAATACTGATTCTGTAACAGCTGCACGATTAGACTGTCCATAGTTGCTGCAGTCCCACCAAAGCAAGGCCCATTGGAGCTCATTCACGAACTGTTCATAAGAAGAAATTTCGTCTAAAACTCAGTTAGCAGCTTTTACAAAGACATTCACAAATGGTTTGTAACCTGGGATTTGTTCTTAGGTAAGAACAGAATCTACACACACTACTGACATGTAGTTTTCTTTAATCTACAATTTAATGCTAAGATTTCTATATTTTATCATTTTTATCCTTAAAAAGACAAGAAAGTCTCAGTGCATATTTTTATTTTTGCATTTTTTTAATAAATTTCTTCAATTGTCTCAGAGATTTTAAATGCATGGAAATGTTGAAAAAGAGAACACTCATTCACAAAAAAAAAAATAATAATAATAATAATCTAATTGTAGCATGTTAATTCTGAAAACCGAGCTGACTTTCTGACGCTGAGTCGTTAACCTATGCTAATTAGGAACTTACAAACACATGGCATTCATCAATATAAGAACACAGATTCGAACAATTCTGAAGTGTAAGAATGCGTCTTGAATCTGACATCAAGTTTTCTTAGAAAAACTTCTCCAGAAAAATTGATATTGATATTGGTGAATTAGGCCCATTGTGTTCTCCCGTGAGTTAATCATGTCTAAATATACTAGATTTTACCCATAATTGCAAATTTTCAGGCTGTAGGTGAATTTAAAAGTATCACTCTCAGCTGGGAATTCAGAGAATTATCTCTTGGGCTGATGGCATGCATTGTAGTGAAACAACAAAAGACTGCTTTTTATGCTTAGGCAGCGAAGAGCAAGCCTTGAACCCGAGAGTGAGCGTGGTTTCATTTGCTAAAGACTTGATGAGTTTCTTGATCATGTCACACTTCATTTCCAGTTACTGGGCCATGTTTCAGCTCATTCCAGCTTATAGCTGTTTGAGCTGATTCAGCAGAAAACACAAATGTATAAATACATAAAAAGATCAGCCTGGTAGAGTCTGTTTCAAACGCTTACAGTTTTGTCTGACACCCTTGAGGCATCACTGTGCTTGTATTGTAAAGACTGCACTTATACACATTTTGTATATTATTTCTATGGGTTTTAAGCTTTTCAGCTGTCCTTTAAAGGTATGGTTTAATAATTTGTTTAATAATTTTTTTGATCTTATCTGTTTAAATCCTCTTCAGCCATCAATAAATGAAAGTTCAGTCAGGAAGACGTTACGCCCATTCAATCAATCTCAAATCTCTCCCTCTCTCAACACTTATTGATCAGCTGATTGTGGGCATTTCTAAATGGCCAATCAGATTCTGCACAGTCTCTTCTGGCCAATCATGCGGCTGCTGTCAAACTTTAAATCCCTTCTTCTCTCTTTTGCAGTCAGCCGTTATTCAGTGATGCGCATAATCCACCTCCAGCTCAATCTCCTCCAGCACCGCACCACCAGTGTCTAGACCCCGGGGGGGATTCCTGTACTACGTTCTGCTCCACCCCTTGTAATCCCAATGAATTCATATAGGGTCTAAAACGCCAAAAGACTATAACATTCACTTGACTTTCTGTGCACGTCAACAAACGTTGAATCGAAATCTCTCCTAAATGAAATAAAGTTGTCTGCAAAAAATGCTAAAATACGGGTGTATGTGGCCCTCACAGGTTTGTAATACACAGCAACGGACCATTTCATTCAATCATTTCATCCTGATTAAAATTCAGATGAAATGTTTTTGCTAGTGTACTTGTCTGTCACTAACTGACCAGCCTGCCTGTGCTCATCCTGACACTGAGCGAGTCAGGGAAAAGTCGGCTTCTAGTGGTTGTCAGTCAGTGCATGTTCATGACTTTGGGGCATAGCTTTGAAGAGAAGGAATGTATCCGTTGCATATTTTTAGCCTGCTCTTGCAAACTCTTCCAGATTTACCAATCCTGGTTTTAACGGGCCTCATTCATCAATATCTTCTTAAGAATTTGTTCTTAAGAAGTTTTCTAAGTAAAGTCCACGTCAGATTAACAACGCCTTCTTAAACTGCAGAATCGTTTGCATCTGTGTTCTTATATTGATTAATGACATGTGTTTCTCGGTTGAAAGCACGTGTCAGTTTTTCTAATTAGCGTAGGTAATGCCCCGTCAATGCCCATAAAAGGGCATGAGGCTGCAGTGCTGTGTGCACATAGAGAAATCACAGAAACTGAAAAAAAAAAAATTGAAGAAGCCGGGAGTGATTGAGCGAAAATGTTATGACGATGCCGCACCGGACTCAAACCATAAAAAAAGTTCTTATATTTTGTAGTGTCTGCAGTGAACATAAAATACCACAAAAACAATACATAGAATGTAGTTCAACGTTCAATAATAGCTGTATCAGGATAAAGTTGCATAATTTAATTTTTAAAAAAGTTTGATCTCAGAATTGAAGTCCAAATAAATATTGTTAAACACAGAATAGAGAGGGGGAAGGGAGAATAAAAGTTATCTGAGCTGGAGAAGTTCATCATTGGAAACACAGCACTGCAGGTGAACCCTCAGCTGAGTGCCTATTAGTACTCGACCTGAGCCTGAAGGGACCCATTTGGACCGGAAATGCCGGGTCAGGTTCAGACAAAATATTTTCAATAATATTCAGGTTCAGGTCCCGCGAGGTGAGCACACAGGAAAATCTGCACCCACAGACCTGGATGTTGTGCGCAGCATGTGGTCCGGTTGCATCTCCTAAACCATCTGTCTTTGCAGAACAGAAATAAATTATATTTTCAGAAATAATAAGCTTCACTTTAATAGAACATTTGAACTAAAAGCTGTAGCAGTAAAACAATGGAGCATTGTGTAAACACCAATGTGTAAAACCAATAGACGGGTGACTATTTTTGTGACTTATTATTGTCCTATTAAACATGTTCATGTGTTTAAAAAGTGTTATCTTTTTCAGTAGACCAGATATTATGTGTGTGTTCTCCTCTTAAACATTTCCATGCGTTTAAATAAAATTATAAAATGCACTGAAACTTATATTAACATGAAAATTATAAAATATTATGCTAATTTAAATCGTATTATAGAACTGTAGAATAAAAGAAAAAAACAATAACTGATTATTATACACAATACCACAAGAACATAGCCTCGATGAAAACTGAAAAATGTGTAATTATAAGAAATAAAATGACTTAAAGAAATGGGCATGATAAATGCCTTCTGATGATTATTACATATCATTTAGCTGACGCTTTGATCCAAAGCAACTTACAATAAGTGCACTCAACCATGAAGTTACAAACCCAGAACAGCAATAATCATGTAAGTACAATTTGTCATCAAAAAGCCAAACTACAAGTGCTACATGTAAGTGCAATATATAAGTGCAACTAAACTTAGTATACGTACTTATACTATTTTTTATATAACACCAGAGTTGACGGTGGTTTATTCAACATTTTCTTAACGAAGGTGGAGAGATGTGTCTTTAGTCTGCGGCGGAAGATGTGTAGACATTCTGCTGTCCTGATGTCATTGGGGAGCTCGTTCCACCATTTGGGAGCCAGGACAGCAAACAGTCGGGATTTTGGTGAGTGGTTAGCTCGCAGTGAGGGAGCAACAAGCCGATTGGCAGATGCAGAGTGGAGTGGACGGGCTGAGGTGTAAGGTTTGACCATGTCCTGGATGTAGACTGGACCCGATCCGTTCGCAGCATGGTACGCAAGTACTAATGTTTTGAAACGGATGCGGGCAGCCACTGGTAACCAGTGAAGGGAGCGGAGGAGCGGAGTAGTGTGAGTGAATTTAGATACCAGGCTGAATGCCAGGCCTCTGGGGATCTGCAAAGAACACGTACAGTATGTCATCAATGTTCTGTCACCTTGCTTTTTAGTGTCTCTGGGTGGTTTCTCTGCAGCTTGCCCCTGCTTCACTGGTCATTCCCTCCAGGTAATGGATCACCTTCTATCTATGCTTCATTCATCTGGTCGTGGTACTGGATCCCTTCTTTAAATTTACAAAAAGAACTGTTGTTAACAGCTGTGCTGTTTGGATTTGGTTACTGATTATTGTTTACTGGTTTATCAAGTTGAATTGAAATTTCATCACCCTGATTCAAGTTTAAGTTGAATTTAAATTGATCTAAATGCAATTTTATTATTTGCTGAAGTGGGAGCTCTTGTTTTGCATCTTCTTTCTTTCTTGTTGATCCGTCTGATCTCTCTCTGTGTCTCATATTTGGTCTCAACCTTTCAGTCCTGTTTCTCTTTTTTCCCTTTCTGTCTTTCCTTCTCTGATCGTCTCTTCTTTTCTCTGTCCCTCACTCTCCCTCTATCTTTTTCCTTGTTGCTATTTATTAGTACTAATACTTGAAAAGTCATTGAAATCAGTCGCATATCCTCTGAGGAATTTACTGAATGTTTCTCTTACAAGTGGCAAGTTTTTTTCCCTTGAGTTTCTTTGTTTTGATTCATTGTGATTGTCGCTATTTGTTTGTCAGTAATGATCAGTCATATTTGTTATAGCCTTCATCTTAAGGGTAAAGTGTGTAAGATTTAGTTGAAAGGGATCTATTGGAAGAAATTGAATATGAAATAATAGTTATGCGTTTCATCTAAATTGTACAAATTGTGGTTTTCTTTATCTTAGAATGGGCCCTTTATATTTAAATACTTTATATTTACATCTGGAGCGGGTCCTCTCGACGGAGGCCGCCATTTTTTTTACAGTAGCTCAGACTGGACAAATTAAACACCATTTGAGTTTTTATACAACTGAAGGCTACCACAGGTTCTCTATCGTGTTTGGAAGGGGAGGGTGAGGTGAGGCTGCAACATGCAACTTCACCACTAGATATCACTGAATCTTACACACTGAACCCAAGGAGCAACATCCCGGGCTGAGCGATGAGGCCAATACGGAAGTGCAAAAAGCTGAGCTGGCTTGAGGCTGGCTCCAAGAAGGAGTCAATTCCCATTGACTCCCATGTTAAAAAGCCCGACTTTAGAGCAGAATTAAACCTGTTTACAGCCTGGTTCAAAAAACGGTTTTAGTCTCAATCACTAAGTTCTTCCTTCATGACAACTCTGAGGGGGGTGGATTTTTTTCTAACTCACTCGTTTAAATTATATAGAGGTTTGATATTATGAGTAATTATCACTTGATGGACAGGTGACGTCACCGTTAGGTCGCGACTCAGCTCCTAGCCTGTTGCCTGCTCGGCTTCACCTGAGCTAACAGGCTAACAGGCTAACCCCCGTCACCGAACAGGACCTGAGTCTGTGGAGAGGTTTCACTCACATATCGGATGAATAATACGGTTTGATGTTCGGCTTGTTCTCCTGACGGAGAACTTAAAGACGTCTGCGCTTCCGTTTCTGTGGTAAGTAAAGTTTATTTTATGTATGTGTTAGTGTTAGTAGTGATGAGCAGGTATCGGTGTCTCTGTACCTGGCTTGTTAGTTTAGCTCCGCTAGCCTGCAGGCAAGCGTTATGAATCTTTTAAACTGAGACAGGCGACTGTGTGTGTTTGGAGAATAAGCTCCACCACGTAAGATATCTAATGTTATGTAAAGTTGTTTCACTCGCCAACCTTCAGTTTTTACATCGTTAATCTTAGGCAGACTTTACTGAATTATTGTGATAAATAAGTGGACATGCAGAATAATGTATTTTTGTCACATAAATAAATTATAGGAAGTGTAACTTTACTAGAATAGACAGTCACATAGAGAACCTGAGGCTGATGTCCACCACCTATTTCCTAAGCTGAAATGATTATGATCTGATGAACTTTGAAGTAATAAACTTTTATTTTACCATGTAAAAGTCTGTGAAGGAGTTAACCTGGCACATGTATGACTTTACATATCTGTGTATTTGTGTTGAATGTTCCTCTAGGTGACTCAGACAGCCTGCACCTGTGGATGTCCAACATGAGACACAACTGGAATCCAACCAGAGGGTCATCACTTCAACACTGACTCCAGGTACAGACCTGTTTTCATAACTTACAAACAATCAAAGCAAAGTATTGCACATAATACATAATGCATTAAATTATATATGCAATACTATTAATGTGGAAGAACTCCATACTGTACATTCATTGTCTTGGTAGTGCACTGTTTAATCCAAAACCATATTCAAATGCAGAGTTGAATATCCACAGAAAATAAGGATACAAACTTTGTTCATAAGTAACACTTCCTCTACAATAATGCCATACTTTTATGTATCCTGTCATTTTATTAGTGACGGACGAGCCTGAAGGACACAGCTGTGCTGACTGTGTTCTGTCTCTTATGGCAAAGAAGAAAAATAAAACACTGGGTTTTTATCTAAAGTGTATCAAATCAGAAAGTAAAAGATAAACATTGTTCTGATAAGTGTTCATTTTTTTAACCAACCATAATGAATATAGAAATTAACTCTATTATCCATGACACTTAGCAATGACTGCCAACTCTAAACAGTTGCAGGCCATCTTTAGTTAAGGGAGGTAAACATGAAGTGTTGTGCAGATGAAGCTGGTGCAGGTCGTCCTCATGTTGACCAGCCTGAAGCTGCCGATCTCCACCATGTTGCTGCTGCCACAGTGGATGCTGAGGACATCAGGTGCTGCAGTGCTTCATCTAATGAAAAGAAGAAACTCACTATAAAAGGATGTTTTATGTTGTGTATGTTCCAGCAAAGACTGGTTCTTACAGTTTATTCTGTGTTCAGCAGGTGGAAGCACCACAGATTTCAGACAGAACCAATGTACTGGGCTCTGGGTTTGTACCTCATGGTTAAATGCACATATTGTAAGTCGCTTTGGATAAAGCATCAGCTAAATGAAATGTAATGTACTGAAAGAAATAAAACATTGTACAAATAGATAAAATGTCTTTCTACCTCATCTGTAATATTCAAGGTGATAATCTCTCACAGAGCTGTTGATAACAGTCCACATCAAGTCTCTCCACTTCTCAGTGTGGAAACATAATTATATAATAAATATGAGAACCAACAGTGGTGTGTGGAGATTATAATCATATCTAAACTGTCTAATTCACTGTAAATTCCATAACAGGCTAAATAAACAAGGTGGCAATAGTAATGGTGGTTATACCAGCCTGTATCAAACATTTGTGAAACATATAGTTACTATCACATGCAACTTACACATGTAGCGTATTGATATTAACTTATTATAAAATTAAAATCAAGTCACAACCAAACACACGACTCTGTAGTAGTGTAGTTAATTTGCTTCAATCTGTTCATTACACGTGTTAACCCTCCCGCTGTCCTGCCAGATACATCTGCCCATGTAAGGCAGCATGACTGTCACGTGTCACCCCTAATCCCATGCCTGGAGAGCTATCAGAGGTATGACGGCCCTGACGTCATTTGTCACGTGACCCTTGTCTTCCTAGCTAGGGAGGGATACATGTCATTACATGTCACAAATACACAGTGTTATCCCTGTTCCTATATGAGAGTCTCTGTTTCCTCTGTTTCATTGTGTTTATTCGGTGCATACACAATAAAGATGTACTACCACTCACGAACCGTTGTGCAGTGTTTCATTGTGTTTATTCGGTGCATACACATAATAAAGTCCTCCGTGAATCCCTGGATCGATCACGTGATACGGTGTACAGTTACGGTTTCCTCCCGTGCCCCTGTCCAAGCGGCGGCCGCGTCCCCCGAACCCGAGCTCGGCGCACGGGGGGCAGTAGGCACACGCGCATCGGTTGCAGATGTAGGCGTTACACCGACGGCACACAGTGCTCCTTTCCCAGCAGCTCGAGGAACAGCCTCCTCCTGTTCCGCTTGCCGGGCTCCAGTCTGGATGCGTCTCCCTCCATATCACGAAGGCGTTGTAGGCTGACACGTCGAGGATGTTGTGGAACACCGCCAGGGGCCAGCGCGCGGCCATTCTCCTGCAGCTGTACATGGCGATCAACTTGTCTAGGTTGTCCACACCACCTTTGTTGCGATTGTAGTCTAGGACGAGGGTCGGCTTCCTGTCCGCGCGGTCGCTCACCTCTGCCTTTGCGTGCAGCGTGCTCAGGAGCAGCATGGGTTTCCCGGTCCTCTTGGGGAGGTAGGACACTAGAGCGGCGGTGGGCGTGAAGGCGAACCTGGACGAGAACACGTCTCTCCCCTTGGACACGAGCAGCGCGGGCGGGAGCTTGGTCCTGTTCCTTCGAATCGTGCCCACCAGGGTGAGCCCCCTGAGCAGGAGCTGCTGGCCCAGTTCGTACGAGGTGAAGAAATTGTCGCAGGTGATGTTGCGCCCCCTCAGGCCCTCCGTTACATCGAGCACTACCCTCATCCCCTGGTTCTTCTCGGGGGCCCGCCAGCGGCTGGCTTCCCCGTGTACACTTGCATCTTCCAGGCGTAGCTGGATCTGGTGTCGCAGGCCACCCACGTCTTGATCTCGTATCTGGCCGGCTTGCCGTGCATGTACTGACCGAAAGGACAACGACCTTGGGACGACCACAAAAGAGACGCACGTCATCGGCGTTCGTCACTACTATATCGGTGTCGGAACTTGGCACTGACAATTGCTACTGCTACTACTACTGCTGCTGCTGCTGCTTGATGATGATACTACTGCTGCTGCTACTACTGCTGCTGCTACTACTGCTGCTACTACTGCTGCTACTGCTACAACTGCTGCTGCTACTACTACTGCTGCTGCTGCTACTACTACTACTACTACTACTTCTGAACCGACAGATCAGTTGCTCGTCCACCGTCACGTCGGGCCCGGGGTTGTAGAGGTATGGCAGCCGCTGTGCCCACTTGTCCCAGACCTCTCTCACGGCCGCCAGTTTGTCAGAGGTGCGTCTCGTCGGCCTCGTCTCGCGGTCGTCGAAGCGCAGTAGCCCCGAGTACGCGTAAAACACTTTGAGCGGCATCGTGGAGCGGAAGACGACCCTTCCACTATCAGCGTCCCACAGGCTGGCGGCGGCCTCGCCCCAGGACCTGTGCACGACCAGATCAGCAGCCCTACGTAGGCGCGCAGGTCGGTCTCGTCCATCCCTTTCCAGCCGTCTCCGTACCTTCGGAACCCCTGCAGGTTGGTCATGTCCAGGATGATCTTTTCCATATCCGGCGTGACGAACATGCGGAACGTCCCGAATGCCGCGGGATGGGAAGATAAGGTACAGGCTCAAGAAGCACGTGACTGCGGCAAGGAAAGGTCTCCCATGTAATATAAGATCTAAGAAAATGAAAAGTTGTAAATAAAATTGACCATGACCACTGGGTGTTTTCTATCTGTTGTGTATACCTGTTTGTCTTTTTACGCTGTATTTTTTATCCTCACATGGCATTAAGGGCAGCTTCACTAAATATAAACGGGGGTAGAAGTGCTCACAAAAGGTTTTTAGTATCAGAACTTTTGAAAGAAAAAAAGCTGGATGTTCTCTTTTTACAGGAGACCCACAGTGATTGCCTGGATGAGACAGACTGGGGAGTATGGTGGGGGGGGGGGGGCACGTACTCAGCCATGGCTCTAACCTGAGCGCTGGAGTCGCTGTTTTATTTTCTCACTCATTAAACATGAACATTTTATCCAGTACAGAGATCGTGGCAGGCAGGTTTCTGATTATAAGAGTGGAAATACACAATATTATTTTTAATTTGATCAACGTATATGCACAAAAACAAACTGTCAAATCCACCCGGTTGGTTTCACAGACCATCATTTAGTTTTAGTAGAGCTGCTTTTATCTCCTGCTAGAAAGCCTGGATCCTTCTGGCATTTTAATGTTAAGCTCTTAAATGATTTTAATTTCTGTGGGAATTTTAAACTGTTCTGGGCCAACTGGGGATCCAAGAAAGAGTCGTTTCCCTCCCTGAGTCAGTGGTGGGAGGTCGGCAAGGGTCAAATCAGGGTGTTCTGCCAGTAGTACACTTTCTACTCTACAGAAAACATTAAAAGAGCAATGGAGCAGCTAGAGGCAGATATAAAGGAGCTGGAGAGTGTATCTACTAACACGGAGCAATTAATAGTGAAAAGACAACAACTGAACTCCTTTCTCCAGGAGAAGGCCAAAGGAGCTCTGGTCCAAGCTCGTTTCCAACAATTAAGAGACATAGACGCACCTACCACCTTCTTTTTTAACCTGGAGAGATCCGTGGCCCAGGGGAAGCAGATGGTGTGTCTCCGGCTGCCGGGTGGGAATCTAACATCGGAACCAGCCGAGATGAGGAGACACGCGGTGGATTTCTATACCGACCTGTTTGGGGCAGAGGAATGTGACGTGGAAGCTGTTGTCGATTTGCTGCAAGACCTCCCACAGCTGAGTCCAGGTGAACGAGACACCCTGAGCTCCGACATCACTCTGGAGGAGCTGACCACTGCAGTGTCACAGATGGCTGCAGGCAAGGCACCAGGGTTGGACGGATTACCGGCAGATTTTTTACAACATTTCTGGAATATTATGGGACAGGACCTGCTGGATGTATTGAAGGAGTCGTTTGGGAAAGGACTTCTTCCAGCCTCCTGCAGACGTCATAGCCCTCCTGCCAAAAAAAGGGGATCTAACCCTGCTGAAAAACTGGAGACCCGTCTCTCTTTTATGTAGTAACTATAAGGTTTTATCTAAGGTGTTAGCAAATAGATTTAAGGTTTTTATGGAAGTGTTTATTGGTGCTGACCAATCGTATTGTGTACCAGGTAGGTCAATGCAGGACAATTTGTTTTTAATGAGACATTTTTGATTTGTGTACAACGTATAATATTAATATTGGCATTATTTCCATTGACCAGGAAAAAGCATTTGATCGTGTCGATCATTCATTTCTGTTTGCCACACTGCAGGCTTTTGGTGTCGGGGAGCACTTTCTGTCCTGGGTGAAATTATTATATAATGATAGGTGTTGTGTTGTGAAGGTGGGGGAGGGCTGAGCAGACCTGTACCAGTCAAAAGAGGGATCAGGCAGGGATGCCCCATCTCAGGCCAGCTCTACAGCGTGGCCATCGAACCTCTCCTGTGTCGGCTCAGGGCTCGGCTGAAAGGCCTGCGTCTGCCTGAGCTGGCTCACAGCCCCCCTATAATAGTATCAGCTTATGCTGACGACGTAAACGTCCTTGTCCAAGGTCAGGGGGACATCCAAGAATTAGAGGGCAGTCTGGCATTATATGAGAAGGCTACGACAGCAAAAGTGAACTGGGAAAAGAGTGGGGCGCAGGGAGAATACCCCGTCTCCCTGGGAACCTGACATGGGGAATAAGAGGGTTAAAAGTCCTCGGATTGCATCTAGGCAGTGAAGAAATAGAGAGGCAGAACTGGGAGGGAGTGCTGGGGAAGGTGCAAGCAAAGTTGTCAAAGTGGAAATGGTTGCTACCCCAGCTGTCCTACAGGGGAAGAACTCTGATAGTCAATAACCTGGTTGCAGCATCCCTGTGGCACAGACTCCAGGTGCTTACTCCTCCACCGGGACTGCAGAGGCTGCTGGTGGACTTCTTTTGGTCAGGTCATCACTGGGTGCGGGCGTCCGTTCTGTACCTCCCTGTGGCAGAGGGGGGCCATGGACTAATGGACATCATCTCCAGGACTGCTGCTTTTAGACTGCAGGCAGCCCAGAGGCTGCTGTACGGCTCCCCACTGTGCTGGTCGGCTGTGGCACGCCTGCTGCTCTGGAGAGCCGGGGGCCTCGGGTATGACAAGCAGCTGTTCCTGATGAACTCTCCTCAGCACAAACTGACTGGACTCACTTATTATTATACCTCTGTGATAGATGCCTGGAGGACTCTCAGCTTCACTAGGCCTCCTGACCCCACGCCTGGGATGTGGCTCTTTGAGGAGCCACTGTTTGACAATGGGTTCCTGGCCGACTCAGTCCTAACGTCAACATCAACATCAACTACGGTAAAGAACAAGTTCAGGGAGGCAGGTATAGTGAAGCTGGGCCACCTGACACGGACGTCACTTGAGAGGCTGGCGGAGGTGACGGGGATAAGATCCACCAGAGTGCTGCGGAGCCTCGTGGACGAGGTGTGGCAGTCACTGCCCCAGCCTCTTCGGACCTTCGCCCAGAGCCAAAGTCAGGCTGAGCAGTGGACAAAAATACAAGAGTACAGGTTTCCTATCCTGAATGTGAGTCCTGCTGTGGGGGAGTGGAGAGAAGAGAGCGGCCGACTGCTAACCCTCAGGACTCCAGCACTGGGCACCTTCAACACCTCTGGAGGGAAACAGCTGTACTGTAGCTGTGTGAAGGTCCCGAACCGCCGCTCTCTTGCAGGAGTCAGGGAGTCGAGATGGACTGAGGTTTTTGGCTCAGACTCTTCCCCTAGTGGCAGTTGGCGGGTCCTGTATAAACCCCCTGTGGAGAAACGGATGGCAGACATCCATGGGAGGATTATACATGGAGCTCTAGCTACAAACAGATACAGAGCTCACCTGGACCCAAGCACTGAGGGGTGTCCTTTCTGCTCACTGCCAGAGACCCTAGAACACCTAGTAGTGTCCTGTCCCCGATTAGCTAACTTTTAAACAACTGCAAGAGTGGGTGGGGGGTTTGAGAGAGGTTTTCTCTATGCCACTCTTTGTTTTTGGACCCAAATACATAGCAAGGAAAAAACACACTATGGTTTTAATGAATTTTCTCTTTTCAAATGCAAAGATAGCGACTTGGATAAGTCGGAAGAACAAAATGGCTGGGGGAGGCTGGACTGATCCACTGCGCTGTCTGAGGGGTTTGGTGGCAGCTCGGCTGAAGATCGAACATGCATACTTCAAACTGACGGACAATTTGGAGGGTTTCAGGGCTGTGTGGGGTGTTGGACAGGTCCTGTGCTCACTGGGGGACAGCCAGTCTCTGGTTTTAAATTTTTAGCAGAACATCTTTTAACTCTAGTGTTGGTGTATGATGTGTGTGTGTGTGCATGAAAGGAGTTATCCTTTCTGTTCACATAGTTGAATAATTAAGATTTACTTGACAAGGTGTCATAATTAAAGTTATTCAAAAGTCAAAGTCTCCTTCTTCTTCTTCTTCTTCTCCTCCTTCTTCTCCTTCTTCTCCTGTGTCTTCTTCTGCCGCTTCGGTGTCAAAGCAATCTGTCCTGTGAGAGCGAAGCCGCCCCCGGACCTCATTGTGACCCGAGAACACTCATGAGGACGGCAAGGAAAGGAGCCTATCGGCGTACCAGGGAAACCGACCGGCATTTAGTACCGTGTCGTGACACGCCTCCGGGCTCCCCGGGGAACAAAAACAAGTGTGGGTCACAGGGACCCGGCAGGACAGCGGGAGGGTTAAATAAACGGTAACTTTTATAACAATTACTTATTAAAAAACACTTGAGGCATGTAAGCATATTTGATATATGATATATGATTATGATAATAGATAAAGCAATAGGTTTTGTTGTTGTGTAGTTTCAAGGTTACTTACCTCTAGTGAGTTCGTTGTAAAGATCGCGACCATCCTGAAGCAACAACTTCGGTTTGCGGCCGCGGATAGCATGTAGCTATCCGTAGCCTAGCTCCTTAGCCTGAGCTAACCAGGTAACGTTGAGCTCTGCGGGCGTGGCTCAGCCTTCAGTCTTCACTCGCGCTCCTCCTCTTTGCCCATTTATTGGTTAGCCAGGAACTAGGAGGAGTCAGCACCGGCAAGATGGCGCCGGGTGAACGCCTACTACTAGCCTCATTTTCACTCTTCATAAACCAACGGGTGACGTCACGGACCCTACGTCCATTATATATACAGTCTATGACTGAACCTTTAACAGGAGACAAGAAGCAAACCTCACATCCCTGCCCCTTGCAATTTGATTTCCCAATAATTGAATCAGTGGACCAAAGTATCCCTTTATTTATTTAGTTGTTTCTTGTGTATTAAGAAAGCATGAATCTGTATATAATCAATTAAATTTTGCTGTTATTTTAGTAATTGAGAAAGATCTATAAATTGATACAAATAAAAAAGCATACCTTCATCACAGAAAATTTTGCTTGTTTTTTGTATTTTTCTGTAATTCTTTGTGTTATTATCACTATAGGTACACGGTTAACTAAGAGAAAAATGACCTGGATGGTCCCGGTTCTTGTCATTGATCTCGGTAAGCTAATAATCTGAAGCTAATGTAGCATGGTGTGTACAAGTACTACGACATGTGTATTGCCTATTGTAGAGAGCCTATTGTAGAGATTCTATGGAGAAATGCAGTTGTTCAATTCAGACAGCGAATTATAGCAGTAAGTGCTTGGTAACAACAATGCTATTGAAATGGTAACACTTTTACAATTTAGCTGATACTGTAGCAACTCTTTTATTTTCTAGTTACACATTTTTTCCATGTTATAAAGGCAGTGTTAACTGGTTAGTAGTACACGCTGACATAAGATGTTAAGATATTATATTGATGTTCATTATTATTGTACTGTTATTTTTGAAGATGTACTCTCACAAGAGAGAGGGCATTACAGAGCCATGGGTAACACCTGTGTTTTCCTAATACTAGATCAAGGTGATACTTAATACATTTGTCATAATGGTTCTATTAAGAAGTCATGATTAATTAGTATTATAATGTGTTGATGTATGCTGGTTATGATTCATATATTGATATTGGGACTTGAATTAGAGTGTAATGCAAGGCCTGAACATATTATCATTAAGTGTTATACAGTACGTTTAAATGTTATGTGAGTGTTATACTTTAGTATGATTGTTGTGAAACAAAAAGATCAAACAAACTCTTAAATTCCTGTTGCAAAAACAGGTCAGGTCTTATGGACAGAGTGAGAACAACTTTTGAAGATCCTTTCATATTGATGGCGAGCCTCCCAACGTCATTCCATCTGGAAGAGGATATCCATCGAATATTCCCTGTGGTGGTAGGGTGGTGCTAGTCACCCGGACTGCTACATACACTAATAAAGGGTGCACACTCTTTTAAGGAATTGTCACAGGACCAGTCACTGTCATTAGTGAGCCAGAGAATTGACAAAACACATCAAGACTGATCACAGGAAACAGACTTTAAAGACGACTGACGTAAAACGACTGATTTATTTTAAAGGGCCCAATTTTATTTTCATACAAATGTTTTTCCCAATGCTTGTGAATTATCACCTGCCACTTAAGTCAGTAAAGTTACATTTTGCATTTAATTGTTTGTGTATTGTGTGTACTTTAATTTATGGTTATTACAGTCTATGTCCCTCAGCTACTCATCGGACCTCGTAGATCGTAACCTGGCCACAAGTGGGTTACACTAACATATACAGTAAAGGACATTATAAGTATCCGTTTGTTGACATCATGCATATACGGCAGGCATTGCAGTATTCAAAAGAAACTAATTTGCATTATAAAGATGTAATGCCCAACTTTTTTCCAAAGTGATGCCCTAAATATTGAGATATTAGACAACATCTAATATTGTTTTTGATGAATGTGCAAAATTGTGTGTCGACATGTTGCAGTGTTGGTGTTGTGTACACAGCATTTGCAGCTTAACTGTATTGCTGTTATAGGAACATGGCTCCCTGAAGCCTTTCCAAGCGAATCTGTAAAGATTTAAGATATCATAACCGGCCTCGTAGTTTGTCTTATAGTAGCAGTAACCAGACATTGACAGACATACAAGAACAACAACATGGTGGAATTAGCATGTATATTGCAGATAATTTGACATCCCTTCTCTCCCAAGTCCAGGAGCATCTCTGGCTTTATTCATCGCTCAAGCAAAGCGACCAACAGACAACATGAGCTGCAGATGCAGCTGGACCTCCCCATGGACACCCTCATAACAGATATAAAAACAAGGTGGAACTATACATTCCATATGCTCCAGCAGCTGGTGGAGCAGCGCAGGGCTCTGCAGATTATGATCCAACATGGGTAAAGCTCCAACAATCATCTACCCAAATGAATTGAGGTTAGCATCAGACATGATGCTAACCTCATGTCACAGCGTGCAAACCTAAACCCTGCCACTCTCTCACTCACTCTCACCCACACACCCACACCACATAATTAACATTGTGTTTTACTTTGTGTAGAAATAAAAAATACATCACCCCCCCCAAAAAAACGACGACAGGTAGTAAAAAATCCCTGTGATCAGTCACACACACAAACAGCTCACTGTTTAAATGTAATTTTTAAAAAGTAAAAAAATAAAATATATAAAAGAAATTGTTGAGCATGAAAACTCATTGAGTATGTTGAGTATGAAAACCTGCATTTTACTTAATACTGCATGTGTTGTGTTTATTTATTCACTGAAGTTTATAAAAAACTTGTTCTGAATAGTTATCTTACTCTAGTGATCAGAAACATTGATCTGAAGCTCAATTCTAACGCTGCGCAGCGCCAAGGAAAGCTGTCCGGCTATGAAGACCATCATCATTTACCCCCGAACCCTTACATTGAAAGGAGCATACAACAACAAGTGGAGAAAGCAGAATCGCGGGCTGACCGGCGCGGAGAAATGCGTGTCGGTGTGAACAGCCAGGCAGCTGCACGCGCGAGATTTAACACTGTGCAGCGCTTCGGGGCGCTTCTGCGTCCGGTGAAAACCCGGCGTAAGGCCGTTCTGTAAAATAGTTCTCTAATAAACAATTGATATAGCAACTTCTGATCAACCCATATCCATGTCAGGCTTAAAATACCAACTTCCGGGTTAAGCCCCGCCCACTTCCGAGCACGAATACGGATACAGATAATTTAGTCGGTTGAACAGATACAGATAATGGTGTACTAGCTCATCCCTACTCGTCAGGCATTCTGTCATCAGAAGTTTGGAGCAGATTGGACCATGTATGTCTGAGATACAACAACTTACTGTTTCATGGGGAATCAGTAGGTGGCGCTATGACTGTAATTCAATAATGAAAGGCATGCTTGGACAATGCACAGTGGAGTTTTAAAAAAACGTCCTTTAAATGGCGAAGCAGTAGTTGGCGCTATGACCCTGATTTATATTTGACACATGAGCAGGCCGGGATTCTGATTATAGGTGAGTATTTTGGTGTTGATTGGACAATGCACAGTGGAGTTACAACAACTTCATTTTCACGCTGATCAGGAGGTGGCGCTATGACCCTGAGTTAATATTGACATATTGAGCTGTTCAGGCCTGGACTCTGATCATGTGACAGACTTTTGGGACTTATTGTACAATGCACAGAGGAGTTACAGCAATTTTGTGTGTCAGAACGACTTGTTTAAGTTTTATGCTACGCCACTAACATGGTGTTCAATGAAAACTCACAGTTCCCATTTAACTTCATCATCAATGTCTTGAGACCCTTCCGACAAAGTTTGACATGGTTGCGGTCAATTGACAAGGAGGAGTACATCAAAGTGTAAGACATGCAATAAACAAGACAATATCCTGTTGCCACCAGGGGGCGCTGTGATTGTAAGTCATGATTTCTGTGTAGATGTCATCAGGCCGGGACTCATGTAATACATGTCCAGTTTGGAGTCAATTGGACCATGTATGTCTGAGATACAACTACAACATGTGTAAAATGGTCGAAATGCGCACTAAATCCAAAATGTCTGACTCCCTGTTGCGTTTTTCATAATGCTCCTTAAGACTTTTTTGTTTGTGTGGTCATGATACACATGTGTGAAGATCGGTCAAAGCAAACTCAGGGGCTGCGTTTTAGGTGGCGCTGTTGAGCCATTTTGCCACGCCCATTTCAAATTTCTCCCGAATACGTACATTTTGGTCACTTTTGAATTTAAGGTAAGGTAAATTAATTGAAGAATTATTGTCAGTAATAGTAGAGTATGTGAGTAGGGATATTGTTTATCAAGCTGTCTTGTTGAAAATAATAGTCCACGATCAGCTGACACCACGATCAGGATCCACCATCACAATCAGATGCCACCATAATCCACAGTCCAACGTCATGATCCAGTGCCGCCATCAGGATCCACCATCACCATCAGCTTAGACCATCCTGCAGTTTCCTCTTTCTTAACATATGGATCGTTGAGCAAAGCTGCACAATGTTGTACTGACACATTCATAGACAGAATTAATTCAAAATGTAGAAATGTTCACCTTTTGTTAATACTGCTTTAGTTGTTACTTTTGACTTACAATTCTTATAAGGTCATATGTAAAGAGACAGTATTGTGTTTTTTTTGTAGTGGACTGTATTAAGGTGTTTCTGATATTATATCCCCCTCATAACTTCGAGAATTCATCTGTCTGCTTTTGCATATACACAACAGATTCTGCTGAATCCATTTTGACCACTGCACTCATTGTCCATGCTGGCTGTGAGTGATTTATACTCAAAGTTGCTGAAGGCGATTAAGGCAGCCATGGGTGAAGACTATGCAGAGAAGGGCCTGTGGAGGCCTGTGATTCAGGAGCTGGGACTGAGTCGAGACTCAAACCTCGGGGCAACCAGAGAAATATGCAGAGAAAATGCATCCACAGATGCAACACTTGGCATGAAGGAGGACTATCAGTGGACTAATGAACTGCAGCATGTGTGGTAAAACTAGAAACAAAAATACAACAATATTTCACTCTTGAAAACACTTATCGCCTTCATATTTACCATGTGCATTGTTGAGGAAGTCTTAACAACACGCACTTAGAAGTGCGGTGTTGAATTTGGTGCAATTTGGACATGCAATATGTTCAATATTATTAACAGAGTCTTGCTAATTGTTAAAATGCTAAGGACATATTTGTTAACAAATCATATCACAGACACACAAAAAACTATTTTGTTTGATGTAACATCTTTTGATTTGTTAAAAAAAATTGAGAAAATCTGCCTAAAAAGGCCTGTTCTCTATTGATCTGATTAATCAGACTAGGGAAAATAATAATAGTTAATATAGAGGCACATGAATAAGTTATCTTGAAAGGAGATAAGCATTGTTAGGGAAAATGAATGTTATACTGACAGGATGAAAATTAAATTACATATTTCATCAAAGATTTGTTTTTATCTTATTCTATACAAGAATTGGCTGCTCAGGAACAGACATGCATTTGGAAGCAGAGAAACTGATACTGTATATTGCCACTAGACTTTGCCCACCCTCGTCTCACTATTGACATCTTATGCCGCTGATGGTCTATTCCTTTTCATGATCATCTCTTAGTGGCCCATCACTTAGGCCACTCACACACTGTTATCCATTCATTTAAAAAATAATAAAAAAATAAATTTCACTGATATCTTGCCCTTCATTTGTTGTCCTCAGAGACCACCAATGTGGCCTGAGACACAGGCCGTCTCCATTAGAAGAGTCACCACTCTTCAACAAATGATAAAGTGCTAGTCTATCAGACCTTTGTGAACTTGCCTTTATGGGAACCTAAGCAGAATTTGATTTGGGGGCACCGCACCGCCTCACTGCCACCAATGTTTTATCATTCACACACTGTAAATCTAACAGACATTGTCAATTTCATTAGTTGTAGCTGTGTTGCTTATACCAATGCTAGCCTTTTTGCTTTTATGGTTTTTAATGTAAATAGGTAGCAAACTCACAATGCATTTATTGTAAAGGAGCTAACCACTCTAATTGCTTATATTAAAAAAAATGCAACATACAAAAGTGCAGAACAACAATCAACTACAAATGAAATTCAATAACTCAACTGCATCTTCTTTTATAAATAAAAAAAAGGCAACAGAATGACAAGTCAACTAAAAATAAATACTTCGATAATAATAATAATTTAGAAAAAACTCTTCTACTCTCATTCCTCCCTTTTACAAACTGCCTCAATATTCTACTTTCTACTTAGAATCTGTATTTTCTGGCTTCTCTGGAGGCAAAGTCATTTATGACATCACTGTAGGAGATCTGACAGCCAACTTTGTTGATGATACTAATAGTCTTTCTTTTGCCAAGTAAGACCTCAAGTAGGTCTTGATCAATTTGAGCTTAGAAAAGCTCCGTTCTGCTGAAGCAACAATCATAGGGAGAGTGCAGGCTATCTGGAGAGCTAACCAAAGATTTGGGTACAACTCACAGAATTTATTTTCAGACAGGTTAGTGAGAAGCTCAAATGAAGGACAATAATAAAGGTATGCAGGCTGGGCTGTTAGCAAAAAATGTCATTCACTTTTTATGTGCCTTGTGGAGCACATACCTTTAAATATAATGGTTCAGATGACGCTAAAGTGTCCAAGGATGACACATTTTTGGAATTGTGGAAAACTTTTACAAACTGTTCTCATGTTCTTCTCAAAGGTCGGCCTTCTTGCAAAATCATGTGCACATCACACTCAAGTCATGGAGTAACACAGGATGAGAGGGCCGGATTTAAAGCATTGAACCATTACGCTACCAAGTAGACAAGGTGAGAAAAGGTTTGTTGGAAGTCAGGGAACAGGCTAATGACTCTGTAGTGGAAGCTGATGCCCTCTCCCATGCTGAAGAAATTGTGTCATTTAGATTTCAAATTTGCTTCGTTGTCAGTATGAAACAACATGCAACTTGATGTTGCCGTGGCCAAACAAAGAAAATTAAATCAACTACAGGACGACTGGTTTTAATAATGCACGGGTCTCAGCAAAAGCAATTTTTAAATTTTAATTCATTGCTTACAAAGCAGCTGATGCAAGGAAGAGATTAGAAGTATCCCTTTTTAATGCTGAGGTAGATTTCAGCATCCAGTTTTATGAGGAACACTTTCAGTCCTTAGGGGAAGATAGACAATTTTGGAATGCTTCTCAACTTTAGCCAGCTTGATGCCCAGACACTGAGGGACCAGTATAAGCTTCTTGGAGACTAATGTAGTGGAAAAATAAGTAAGTGTTGTTGAAACCTATTTTGTAGTTAAAAAGTAAGCTTTTGCAGACCTGTCTAAATACCTTTATGACCTGTACTGTTTATGATCTGAACTTTTATGACCTGAAACCTTTATGACCTTTTTATTACTTATTTACTCTCCAAATAACTGAATTTATGTCTGCTTTATCTCCAAAGGAAACATGTAAATCAGTTTTTTGTGTCTTGATTCCTGTCTCAAACTGCGCCTACAGAACCAGTCTGAACTGGCTCAGAGAGACAGCCTTAGTTCTCCTATATACAATGCCTAAAAAGTATTCACCCCCCTTGGATGTTTCACCCTTTTGTTGCTTTTATACATGAAATCATGGTCAATATAATTTGGCTTTTTTGACAAGAATTTGCAAAAAAACCCTCTTTAATATCAAAGGAAAACAGATTTTTACAAAATAATGTCAATTAATTAAAAATATATAAGGTAAAGTAAATGATTGCATAAATATTCACCCCCTTCAGGTCAGTATTTGGTAGATGCACCTTTGGCTGCAATCACAGCACTGAGTCTGTGTGGATATGTCTCAATCAGGCTGGCACATCTGGACACTGCAATTTGTCTCCATTCTTCCTTGCAAAACAGCTCAAGCTCTGTCAGGTTGCTCGGGGATCGGGCGTGAACAGCTCTTTTCAAGTCCAGCCACAAATTCTCGATTGGATTGAGATCTGGGCTTTGACTTGGCCACTCCAGAACATTCACCTTGTTGTCTTTGAACCATTTCTGTGTAGCTTTTGCTGTATGCTTGGGGTCGTTGTCTTGCTGGAAAATAAATCTTCTCCCAAGTCGTAGTTCTCTTGCAGACTGAGTCAGATTATCCTCCAGGATTTGGCGATATTTTTCTGCATTCATGTTCCCCTCTACCTTTACAAGCCTTCCAGGGCCTGCTGCTGAGAAGCACCCCCAGAGCATGATGCTGCCACCACCATGCTTCACGGTGGAGATGGTGTGTTTGTGGTGATGTGCAGTGTTTGGTGTTCGCCAAACATAGAGTCTAGTCTGATGGCCAAAAAGCTCAATTTTTGTCTCATCAGACCAAAGAACCTGCTTCCAATTGACCTTGGAGTCTCCCACATGCCTTTGGGCGAATTCCAGGCGAGATTTCATATGAGCTTTTTTCAACAGTGGCTTTCTCTTTGCCACTCTCCCATACAGCTTCGACTGGTGAAGAACCCAGGCAACAGTTGTTGTATGTACAGTCTCTCCCATCTGAGCCACTGAAGCTTTGAACTCCTTCAGAGTGGTCGTAGGAGTCTTGGTGGTCTCCCTCACCAGTCTTCTTCTTGCCCGGTCACTCAGTTTGTGAGGACGGCCAGCTCTAGGCAGATTTAAACAAGTGCCATACTCCTTCCATTTCTTAATGATGGATTTAACTGAACTCTGTGGGACGTCCAGTGAGTTGGAAATCTTTTTGTAGCCATCTCCTGACTTATACTTTTCAATGATCTTTTCTCTGAGTTGCTTGGAGTGTTCTTTTGTCTTCATGTTGCAATTGTAGCAGGAACACTGATGAACCAGAGACTGGACCTCCCAGACACACGTGTTTTTATACTACAGTCACTTGACACACATCAACTGCACTCAGGTGATCTCCATTTCACTAATTGTCACACTGCTGGCATCAACTAGCTGGACCTCTGTTGAATTAGGTCAGTCACTTTAAAGGGGGTGAATATTTATGCAAACACTTATTTTACAATATATATTTTTAATTAATTGACATTAGTTTGTAAAAATCTGTTTTCACTTTGACATGAAAGAAGCTTTTTTTGCAAATTCTTGTCAAAAAAGCCAAATTATCAATAATCATACCATGATTTCATGTATAAAAGCAACAAAAGGGTGAAACATCCAAGGGGGTGAATACTTTTTATAGGCATTGTAATATCCTTGCATTTGACTGTTCTCCATCTTCACTCTGAGATCCCTGTGACTCTCTGTGTTGATCCTTTCTGCAGAAAGCCCCTATTAAAGTACACAAAGACAAATTTGGTGTTCCAGCCTCTTGTATTTTCAGATTTCCATCACACTAACTAAACCTGTGGAGAAGAGGCTGATGTTGATGGGAGTGAACTGGCTATATAGATGGAGAGCCTTCCAGAACTCCCCAGTGTAAACATGACCACATTTGACATAGATCTGTAATTCATGTGTTATTATAAAACAAAACAAAAAGTGTTTCGGTGTCAGAATCAAAAAACGGAAAACCAATCCTCAACTACCCGTTTTGGGTATTTTAGATTCGGATTCCTTAATTTTTTTTGGGGGGGTGCCTGAAGAAGGAAGACGCAGGTCAGGCAGTTAATTTTATTTCAAAATAAAAAACGGGTCCCAATTTTTTTTTCTATAAATTTATTTTTTCATTTGATTATGATATTTTTTTAAAGAATATAAGCATGAGGATAGAATGTCCAAGTTAACCAAAGGGCGCCTAATTCTAATTCCTAATTTTCGGATACTAGCAGAGTTAGACTTGAAAATGAAATGCGATCACCTAGGTTATTTATTAGTTTACAGTTTGCTAATGTAAGCTGAACATACTTTGAGTGAGCCAACTGAAGGCTTGTTTGAAGCATCTATCTGGCCAGTGAATGTTTATGGTAAAACCAACCATGCAAACATACCTTTATCTTGCTTTCTTTTATCTTTCTCTGCTTTCTTTTTCTTTGGTTCCACAGTGCATGACTATGTATCACTACAGTGCACATGCATGCGCAAGCATCAACGTGACACCAGCTCTCACAGTGTTAGCAGGAAATGATTAAACCAGTAGAATTAACTTACTTGTTCCTTAACATAATATTATGTTTTTATACGATTGCTGCAATTGATTTTATATTACCTTATTGCGGCCCCATCTTGTGTCCAACCCTTTACTCTACAGTGTTGTTTATTTAAATCAAGGTGTGCCCTTCCTGCTCTGTGGTTGGCTGAATTCAGGAAGGCTTGGCCTTCCTCATCTTCCCCAGCTGCTCATCTCCTGCTCCTGGTGCTTGTTCCCTGATTGGTCAGCCCAGTCCACTCTCCACCAATCTCTGAGATGCCATGAACCTGAAGAGTATATAAGCCCAGATCACCTGCCAGTCATGGCAGCTGCACTTGCCTAGCCACATATGCCTCTTGAATTACACTGCTTAACTTTGTTAGCATGTTATGTGTTGGTAACAAATGGGCATTAGTTAAACTTCACATTACTTTACTTGAGATTGAACCAGGGTACTAGTTTCAACACTAGTCTTACAGGTGCTGCCCTCTTGGTTCTTTTGTTTGAAATAATGTGTAGTCAAATTGTGAGATTTTTTTTTTTTCATTTCCTGATTTCTTTTTTCATTAATTAGTTAACTCTAGATTTAAAGTAGTCCTTTGGTTATTTGTTTCTTTGAGTCGGACAGCATCCTTTGGTCCTTTTTCCTTTATAGTTGCCTTACCTCTTGTAGTTCTGTAATATTGCTCCCATCTTTTGCAAAATATATAACTTAACTGATCAATAACATCTGGTTTTATGTTTCTCTTATCCACACAAGCTAACGGTTGTAACAATCCTAATATATCTTTAAAAAATCAATCTTTCTTGTGGGGCATTTCAAGGGTTCTTAGGGGCCTTCTCTTCTGGTGGCAACTGGGGCCCTAAGCAGTCGTTTGTTAACTTATTCGTCTGGCTGTCTCCTGTTTTGATGAAGACTTCTGTGGTGGTTCTGTAAAGCAAACACACAGGCTGTGTGTTTCAAGGAATATGGTTATATGATTTTTTTTTTTTAGGAACTGAATCTATGCAGAACTCTGCACTTCATGTAGTCTCATTTTATTCTGACACTTGACGACAGAATTGTGCAGCATTACTGGAAATTAATTTGGGAAACCACTGATGGTGGATGGAAACATGGATGCACAGTAGGAAGGCAACAACCAAACAGATGAACTATCATTATCATTAGCTGCTTTCAGACATGCACTGAACACCAGATATCCTGAGGATTTCTCCAGAGTTTCTCCTGCCATCCCCCCAAGTAACGCAAAAATTAAAAAAAAGATACAACAAAAATTTTAGGTTGAAAAAGAGCAGCCATACAAGGAAAACACACCAAAAAAGCTGTCAACTTGGAAAAACAGGATTTGAGAACTTTAGGTGAAAAGTTCCAATGCCCGTGTCGATGTGCCATAAACACAATTTTAATCTTTGTAAATTACGTCCTACCTCCTGAATATTCCAGCTGTACCATTAAGCCGTGATAAGGACAGGACATCTGGCCTATGGCTAAGTACTGGACAAGTCTTGTTGGACATGATGTATGAGTCCCACCTTTAAAGACTTGGGTCAATAGCAAAAGGGCAGTTGTTGATCAGGAGTTAGAATGATGCGACTGCTTTGCTCATTTTGTAGCTACCATTCTACCTTTCCTATAATAGCTGACAGCTCTATTCTCAATATATTGGAAATATGTCAGACTTTTCTGTACTTAGAGAATTTTACTGCTGACCAAGACAGCAGACTAACACTGAATAAACACTGAATCAATGTTAATGCATCAACAAAACTATCATTGAAACAATGAATTTAACATTGACTTACATCAGGTTTGGACTTATAATTAATATTATTTCAGTGATTAAGTATATTTTAGTTCAACTTAAGTCAAATTGATCATTGAACATGGAATAAACATTTTAACAATATCAAATCCTTGTTTATGTACAGCAGGGTGCTATGCGATTTGTCTGTTTGGACGAAACTGAAGTGCCTTAACATCTCTTTTAAATATGAGAAGCTATCCCTCAGGCCTCCATAAGCCCAACAGAGACTTCTGAGTTCACTTTTATACATTTTGAATTGACTGAGCCTGTGCAAACAACTCCCTGTCGGATATATTCACCTAATACACTTCTTTAGATATGACGATAAGCATGGTGCCCAAACTCTGTGCCAGTGGTTTTCGAGTTACAACCATAAGCTACTTTCCAACACACACTGAACTCCGCAGATCTTTACAATCAAATATGCAAAGAACGTGACAGTATTAACAACTATAAGACATTAATAATCCTGGACTGGTGGTAAGAGGACCAGCCAGACCACTCAGGTCAGCTCTTCTCACTAGTGTATTTAAGGTTTGAAACTTTCTTGAGAGCTCGGCTGCATCCAACTCCATTATTTTTTGAAAAACTTCAAAGGTGTAGCAGAGCTTTGATGGGTACCTCATATTAAAAGTGTAAAAAAAAGTCCAAACAGCACTGCAGCTGCAAGGGCCACATTCTCCAGATCTTGTAGCCCCACCACACCCTGGAGGATTATTCCCACATCATACAAGTCACTGCTTGGAGTTCCTCTGGAAACATAGATACCGACAGTTGTTCCTTCGCTCAGTGTGATGGCCTCAGTCATGTCCTGGTAAAAGGAAAATAACTTCTGAAAGAATAGGTTCATTTTTTTTATTACTCGGACCTCTTTCATACATATTTTATAAGCTACACATTATTTCAACCATTATCGACCATTAGCATGGGGAAAATGGCAGAAAAGAGTGACAGGACTATTAGAGGTGAGGAGGAGACCATCAATCTGTGTGTCTGTGGAGGTTGGATGTTGGGAGGAAATACAGGAAAATGACATAGAATTATGCAGAAGCACATCCCATGGTTCTCAGTCTGTGCTCTGTATCATGTGACCCGGTAATATACACTCACTTGCCTCTTTATTATGTACGCTTGTACGATCTAATGTGATCCAATACAAAGCTCTGCCATGAATCCTGCCTTTACAAAAATTGTACCTATGTTTATTATTGAGGTAGTAGTTTGCGGTGACGTTGAGCTTAACAGCATTAATATTTTTCACTATTTATGAATACATTTAACACAGTCATTCTTACCATTGCAACAAAATTTGTTGATTTCCTGCTACATTACTGACTCACTTTATCCCAACGTGAGCTCAAAAAGTTCATGTGCTCTCTCTGCATACAATGCCGTTTCTACACAATACAATAACATTTTGCTTCAGAGTATGAAACAACTTTGTAAAATGCACAAAAGATGCTTAAATAAATCTAACAGATGATCAGTCTCCTTTTTTTTTTCAGTGATTCTTCTCTAGTTTTGAGTTCTGCTACTGTCCATGTCACTACTAGTAGCATAAGGTGGTACCTGCAGCCCAATCAGGCTGCACAGGTAGTCCAGCTCCTCCAGGATGGCACGTCCATACGTGCGGTCTCAAGAAGGTTTGCTATGTCTCCCAGCACAGTCTCAAGAGTATGGAGAAGACACAAGGAGACTGGCTGTGACATGAGAAGAGCTGGACAGGGCTGTAGAAGGGCATCACCCAGTTTGGTGATGGGTCAGTGATGGTGTGGGGAGGCATATCCCTGGAGGGTCGCACAGACCTCCGTGTCATAGCTGGTACCCTGACTGCTGTTAGGTACCGGGATGAAATCCTCAGAGAGATTGTCAGACCTTATGCTGGTGCTGGGTTCCTCCTGGTGCAGGACAATGCCCGGCCTCATGGAGCCAGAGTGTGTAAGCAGTTCCTTGATGACGAAGGCATTGATGCCATTGACTGGCCCTCTCATTCCCCTTACCTAAATCCAATTGAGCACCTATGGGACATTATGTATCGGTGGATCCGACGCAGCCAAGTACGGCCACAGACTGTCCAGGAGCTCATTGATTCCCTGATCCAGGTCTGGGAGGAGATCCCCCAGGACACCATCCACTGACTCATCAGGAGCATGCCCAAGATGTTGTAGGGAGTGCATACAGGCAGCAAGGGCCACATTGAGTCACATTATGAGTTGCCGCAATGAAATTCATGCAAGTTGGATCAGCCTGTGATTACAATTTTTTACTTTGGTTTTCAGTGTGGTTTTGAATCCAGCCCTTGATGGGTAGAATATGTTGGTTTCCACTGACCATTTTTACGTAATTTTGTTCTCAACAAATTATACAATGTACATCGGTAAAGATTTTCAACTTGAATAATTCGTTCATCAAGATCTGATCGAGATTTAAGTGTTCCCTTATTTTTTTTTTGCTGTGTGTGTATATGTGCAAAGGCTTGCACCCTGCTAATGGGACTGAGGCTTGTCTTGAATCAGGAGTACCATACTAATCCGTAGAGATCCACAGCCCTTGTCATGATAATTTGTCACCAGTGGTTTCAACCCTTTCATATCATATTCCTGGTTTCAAAAGACACAAAGGAAATGTATGCCACTGCTCCGCAATCTCGGGTACAAATGCATTTCTGTGTTTCATATTAATGTTATTGTTAATAAGCATAGTTATAGGGAACACTTCCAGAGGCAGAGCTGCAGAGCTGCAGAGATCGCCAGGACCAGAGCACCTATGGGCAAACTAGTCAAAGAGAGCTGCCAAAGTTGTATATTGTAATTTACAGATCATTAAGTTTTCCTTCTCAATGCCCTTTCTTTTTTGTTGTCTTCAATTAGTTTGAAAGGAGGAGGCTGAGACAGGAATTAAGCACTGCATCATGGCTTCAGAGAGTGAGGAGCACTGTGACTGAAGGTGTGGTGGTACAGCATGAGATGTCATTTGCAAATGCTTACCTATCCTTTGAGTTATTTATGCACCTGTCCTGACCTATAATTACCTTCAATACCATTCAAACGCCTGTGTCTTCTCCTCTGACTGATAGTTCATGCAAAAAAATAGATTTGATTTGAATCGCTCCTGTGGATTTAGCTGAGTGATGCTTACAATGGAATTTTAGGTTGGGTTATTATAATAGTCTCATGGTAAAGTACAATGTGAAAGAGAACAATGCTTTGTGAAACCTTTCCAGTCGTTAGTAAAGGCAGTTATAGTAATGTCACTGTTGCAACACCTATATTTGTGTATTCAAATATTTGTTAGAATACATTACCCTAATTTTGTAGTTGTAGTTCCACCCTAATAAAGTGTTTACTCACAGATTTGTTACATTGTGTTCTGTTACAGATAACCGCTCATTAACAAGTTGATTATGTTCCTACTCTACCTTGGTGTCAATTTAAAGGAATGTTTCATAGGCATCTCCAAATAAATAATTTTTGCTAGATGTATAGAGACATGTGATCAAAGGTGTTTTAATGTTAAAAACTTGAAAATGGAATGAGAAAACATAATATTTTGACCTTTTTAAAGTTCAAATTGTACATAAGTGATATCTTATTAAAGTACTTCTTGTCTTTAAGGTGGTCTTTTTCAAACTGTATACTAAACTGGTAATCAGCACTAATTACTTCAATATGTTTTACTGAGATTCCTACAGTCGTGCATCTCTCTCTTCTGAGATGATCTAATACATATCTAGACACATGGGCCACAATGCAATTCAGAGAAGACACTTCTTAACATTGAATAGGCAGATAAAAAAAAAAAAAAGGATATTTAATAAAGGCCCAGGGATGACCAGGAGTAGTCACATCTCTTCGGTTAAAGGTAGGGTTATGTTTCCGATTCTTCACGTACCGATAGCCATCAATTAATAAAGTTGTCTAAAATAAAAAAACATGGTGTCTGTGGCCCTCGAAGGAGAATGATATGATCGGTCTGTGTTCCTGTCTCTGAGCAACCTGCCTGCCCGTCCTCTCACGTGTCTACTGGGGAGTCATATGCCACTGAAGCAGAGACAATGGCCTGAAGTTGGCAGGAGGGGTCGGCTTCTAGCAGTCATCAGGTCGTGTCCGATTATGTGTTTTGGGGGCGTAGCTTTAATGAGAGGGGGGCGGTGGGATGTATGGTTGACTAAACCTAGCATTAAAACTCATAATTCTTACATCCTCCTCCTGATTACTGAATGATAATAAAATGCATTACAGATGAGATGGCAAAATATTGCAACATTTTGATTACTGTACCTCACCACAACCAGTCCCACCCCCTGCAGGACACCATCACAGCACTGGGCAGCACAAGACCGATTCACCCTATGTGTCTGAAGGAGAGGTATCGCAGGTCGTTCCTTCCTGCAGCAGTAAGACTGGACAACCAGCTCTGCTCCCAGTGGGCCTCATTTACTAACATGTGTGCAAAATCGCCGCCGGATTCATGACACCGACGCAACCGCCGATTTTTGTTTTCACCCCCAATGCGTATGTTTGTGAATCAGAATCATTATAAATCCACAGGCGTGTTTCTGCTCTCTGCAATTAGCATACTGCCACGCCTCTTTCTCCATATAAGGACATCTGTTTGTCATGAAGAGAGCGGTGTGCTGAACAGTTGAAGTTATGAGAGACGGCCCCAAAAGGTAAAAAGACACAAGAATCTCACAACAGCAGAAATTCAAGGCGTCTGAGGTGGAAGACACAAAATACACTTTTCTGTAGCGTGCCCTCCGGAGTGACTGTTTAAAAACAAATAAAACCTGGGCTGCAATAACTGAGGTGAACATTTCTCTTAGATGCATCGCGAAGTGGACGTGGACTAATAACCACCGCTGCTCCAGGATCAGCACAGACGCACATTAAAGGTCCGGTCGCCATGTGTCAGTCTCTGTCGGAGTCTGCTTCCTCCTCAATCCTCTGACCTGCGCTCACTTTACACTTTAACAATAAACACCATCATTGATCACAAGTTGTTGGGACACGTACAGTGCTGATGTTTGCTTTGTGTTTGTTTGAGTCGCTCTAGAGTTTGAGACACAAGTTTAAACCTGTGACACAACACAAGATGTAACATGACGCGCACAGTCAGAACATCAGGGTTAAAGAGAGCGGAACAGGATGTGTGTGTGGAGGTGAGGGGGCTGGGAGAGCACCCTCACCTGCACCACAGAGGATCAATCAGCGCAGGTGAGAGCTGTTAGCTGATTGGTCCTCGTGCTTAAAAGGCAGCGTCTGCGCTGCCTCACGGAGGGACTCGGACACTGGAGACTCCCGGACACTCTCCGACAGAGACACTGAGCTGGAAAGCTCAGGGAGATTAAGTTTGTAGTTTGAATTTATGTTTGGATTCAATAAACATGTTAAAAGCAGAATGGTTCGTCTCTGGTTGTTGTGGTGAGAGCCACAATGTGATTATCAGTTTGTGTGTGGAGACGGACGAACACACACACCATAGTTCCTCCCCCAGATTACATCATTTGTGCGTACGCATGGTCTGAGGAAATCTTTACACTGTATATACGGGTTTAATTATATTTATCTTTTTTCTATATATTTGTATTTCTTTATATTCCTTCACCCAAGTACTGCATGCTGCTGCAACATTGCAAATTTCCCCATTGCGGGACTAATGAAGGACTTCTTAATCTTAGTTGCCCAGTCTTTATTTACACACATTGAACTATGTAAAGACTGACTACAGTTACTGGCTCCTGGCGGTTCTTTTACCTCAGGACATCCAATTGACAAGAACTACATAAGTTTAGTGTGGCAGTGGACCTTGCCACGGGGCTCTCACCACAACAACCAGAGACGAACCATTCACTTTTCAACATGTTTATTAAATCAACAAACATAAACTTAAATCAAACATAAAGCGACTAGCTTTGCAGCTTAGTGTCTCTGAGTCCTCTGGTTCGGGCAGTGTCGGAGTCATCTCAGACGCTGCCTTTTAAGTGTGAGGGCCAATCAGCTAACAGCTCTCACCTGCGCTGATTGACCCTCCATGGTGCAGGTGAGGGTGCTCTCCCAGCTGCTGTGGCCATTTACAAATCAGTTTTCTCTCTTTCTTGGTGTGGCTTTCAGAAATCATGCTGCAACAGACCCAAGTTGCCACGGTAATGGGCTATTACAACAGACAAAGGTGGCCATCAAATCAATTAATCAAATTTTACTTGTAGAGCCCATATTCACAAACCGCATATGTTAAATAAAGTGTAGGGATTTATGTAAAGGACAGGGACCAGATATGAGGAGGAAGGAGCCCAGGAAGTGTGATGTGAAAACATTTCTGGAGCATACAGCGCATGAACATGCTAAAAAGCCGGTAATTAGTACTTTAAGGTTTCATATTACAACATGTTATCAGAGTTAATTGTGTTACTAATGTGTTTTAGGTGGTGTCAGGGCTTGAGGGACAGATGTCTCGCACAGCTGTCAGCCGGCTGAAACAGCTGCCTGGTGTGTGACCCTACACTGCTGCAGGATGTATCTCACTGGGCCCAGTTGGTCATCGACACACACGCATACCTGGAGACACGCACATCTGCGAAACAGCTACTCTGCAATGAACCATTTAAATCATTTATCAGCGATGACCGAAACCCATGTCCACCAGAGGAGACGAACAAAGTATGTGGTATCTGAAAATAGATACGCTAAAAAATCTATGGTTTCACAAAAGTATACATGTATATGAAAAAATAATTCCTTAATTCTCTCAATCCTTCCACAAGCACATGGGTAGACCTGACAGCCTCACATATTTATAAAGAAAAGGCATGAAGAGGATTTCACGTATAAAATAATTCTTTACAGCTGCCACAACGAAGGGTCAAACTCCCGAAATATAGGTCCGATCAACATGAAACCTAATACTCAGCAACTGAAAATACTCCACATCTTTGCCTCTGGGTCCACTTTGTACATGTATGAACGTCATGTGATTTGAATGTATTATCTTCTTATTCCCAGTTTCTAAGAGTGACTTAATAATATTAGCATGTTGTTAGTATCAGCCGCACACAGTCCTCAAGCTCAACTGACAAAATCTGGACTTGTACTTGAATGTACATTTGTAAGACCAATATATTTCCTGCATGCAGAGAACATATCTTGTGTGTTCCAACATTCACCTTGTTACAGCCCTCACAACTCCCTTGGTGCCTGCTTACTCCTACATTTTCTTAAGTTTTGGGAAGAACTCCAGAGCCCAAGTTCCCCTCGCAATTATCTCCAGTCAGGCACCAGCAGCAAAGCCCCCAGCCTACACCAACAACATATTCCTAATTAGAAAGGTAGTGTCTGTTGCCTGTTCTCTCATTTAATAGCTCCTGTGACTAAAGTTTGTAACTCTGAAGTTTTCACTTGCAACTTGTGTGCCATTAATATTATATATTTTGCACAGTGTGTAAGGGGAATTTATGGGGCCTTAAAGTGGTCTCTAGCTCGTGCACCATATATGAGGTGTTCATTCTGTGCTGTTACTCTTAGTCCATCCTCCTGTTATCATTAGGACCCCTGCGTATTCCATTCTTCTATTGCGGCTTTGTGAAAACCACAATACATTTCAGTCAGAGAATAGTGTTGTGGCTCTGTGCTGACCAATAAGAAGACGTGTGCGTTTCTTGATGACCGGCTGTTCTCACACTGCCTCAAGAATCACAACCTGCAGATTTGTCATTTGCACTCAATAGTTCAAATGATGGCTCTTAATACAGGGGTCTGAATAAAATGGTCTCACAATTGATTCTTCTCAACCTTTCATTCGTCACTTATGACATATCATTGATATTTGAATTGAATACCCAACTGTGATCAATGAAGTCCCCCAGTTTGAGGATTCTCTCTGATATCTAGCTTAAGGAGAGTGATGGATGTTTTCAAATACACACTTGACTATTCTTTGAAACAGGACATTTAATGTTACATTTATGCTGTTTATTTAATTAAAATGTGTGTGATTTGAAATTATTTGGAAATTACCTGCCAATTCCAAGTTACTTAAAACGTCTAGCCTGTAAACTCCATGCATTGTACATAGTTGTATATGGGCAACTCAGTCCAGAGTCCTGTTCACTCATATCTTTCATTAAATGTATATTAGAAGATAAATATTGCTAAAGTTGTATGAAAAGCGATATATATTTTTGTTGGTCAAGAGTTTTCACGCACTTTTATATGGTGGTTTACTCACTTATTATTGTCTGATTTTTAAAGGTTTGAGTCAAATTCAACACCATTGTTTACTGAGTGTTATATTATTATAACAGGACACAGACATAAGGTGGACTTTTCCCTTTTAACAGCCAAACACAGATGAGCTGTAACCTAGGGCAACAGAGGGCTGTGTGTATAGTCATGTTGGTTTGTGACATGATGGTATGCCGAGTTCCATTACACCTCAGAGCTTAGATGACGTCACACCCGAATTACCTGGTTGATAGCATTCCAGTTCCAGCCAGCAAGATATTGTTAGCAAAAAGTGTTCATAATATCGCATTAGGCGGCTGCTGCTGTAGCTTGGACACAGTAGGCTCTGGAGGCGGCTGAAGCTTGGACACAGTGGGCTCTGGAGGCAGCTGATGCTGAGGCACAGGGCCCTGGAGCAGCTGCACAGGGGAGACTGGAAGGGGCGTCAGCCACACCCTCGAGCATGGAGGAGGAACTAGGGTGGCGCCTGCCGGGACCCCCGTTGCCAAAACAGGAGTGGTGCGCCCCAGCCAGGACTTGAGGTGGCTGCCTGTTAGCAGGCCGAAGAGGAAATTGGTTGAGGCTGATGGCTATTTTGCAGTGCATATGCGGGAGGACCCAAAAATGTAGAAGCAAGCCAGATAACAAAAAGTGACCTTTAATTAAGGCTAAGGTTCAAACAAAAATCCACAAAAAGAAGAAACACTGGAAACTAGAAAATGACTCAAAGAGGCTAAACTGAAAAAAACATGGAAAACACTAGGGAACTAGAGCAACTCACAAGTGCAGGATCTTAAGGTGAATGACGTGAAAGGTAATAACATAAGACGACGGACTGACAAGGACAAAGGGAAGCACGAAGACACACAGGGGAGGCAGGGATAATTGGACACAGGTGAAACACATGAGGAACAGGTACATACAATCACAGGGGGGAAACAGGACAAAGACAGGAAGTCAAGTTAGAAACACAAGAGGGCCAAAACTTCAAAATAAAGCAGGAAACACAGAACTCATAAATTAACATATGAACACAAACCTAAACACAAGGAAACACAGGAAAAGTCTATAAACAAAGAGTCTAACTCATCTAAGAGTTAAAGTCAAGAGAGTCACGACAGTTGATATAAGGAGGGGTGGCGAGGTGCCTCCGAACCTTTGAGTTGAAATTCTGACTAAAGGTTGCAACTTACGATTCTAGGGTTGAAAATTCCGACCTCCAAGGTTTAATTGAACGCGGCACAGGTGAACGGTCAGGCAAACACAGGTGGCTTGTTCGGTGTGTGGGCGTGTGCGTCCCCTGGAGGTTCAGAGAATACTGCAATGATCAATGCATAGGACGGTGTTTTTAGTGCCAGTGATGTCATTAAAGATTTAGTGCAGAGGCATTTAAACGCACAGCAACAGGGATGAAGATCTGTCACTTTTTCAAACATCTAGCAAATGGTAAATAGTGGTTTCTTGTTTTAGCAGTTAGTAAGATTAACAACATGCCTGTGTGAAGGCTTGATTTGTAAGACATTTTTCTTAGCCACATTTATTTAGGCTAGCAATCACAATTTAAACTTAATTTCATATGATGCTGTCTGGACATAAACTTGGCCATTTTCACAAAGAATGCACTGTGTATGTTATTATTACACATGCATTCATTTCAAAGCAGGATTTTACTGCTGTCTCTTAATATTTTTTGTGTGCAGAATTCTAAACTTATGAAGTAACTAGCAACTATAGCAAGATGCAAAATAATAAGAGTGAGTAAAACATTCTTGTTTTTTACCACTACAGCACTGATGATAGCAATGTGCCGAACAACGCATCTGACCACAGCTCACATTAAGACAATCATGGGCAATCAGATGGATGCAAGTGTTTTTACTATTTAAATAACTGAAGGCACTGAACGGAAAAATTAATAATAATAATTTAGCTAATCTGAGCAAAGTGATGTCGTCACGGAGGCTGACCCAAGGTGCTGCAGCTGGAGGAGAGCAACTGCGTGGTCTGACTGCAGATGGCGATGGGTTAAAGTCAGACAAAATTTCTAACCAGCATGCATTGTGTTAGGACCAGCATGCATCACTTTATGTCAGCGCTGTGCAGTTGGAAGCACCTTGTGTCTCGAGCTGGGCGAGGCTGAACCTACTTTCCATTCTCCCTCTTAATCCACTGCTTCTCTTCATCTCTGATTGCCAACTGTCTCTTGCCAGCTCGTTGTTGAACCCACAGAGAGAGAACATCTCTGCCAAACTCCTGCCTTGCTTTTCGTTGTTTTTTGTTAGTTATTGGATTTTGCCTCAACCGACTTACTTCTGTGCCTCAGACCTGCAACTCTCACCTGTGCCGCCCAGCTGTGTCCAGGATTGTCTTCCATCTCTCCTGCCGTTCCTGCACTCACAAGCTCCTGGTGCTGCTTCCGAAACCTGCCAAGCTTTGGCTCTCACCTTCCAGGACCCGCTTTGGGAGACCCTGCTCGGGCTACACCAACTCTGACCTATAGCCTGCCTGTCTGAAGATTCCCTTTGCTCAGCCCTTCACTAGCATAGGTCTCCTACTCCACCATTTACCTGCATATTGTCAATAAACGACCAAACCTTCCTCTGTGTTATGTGTCTGTATTGTGGGTCCAGTCCTTTTGTGAACATTGATCTTAATAGTTGCACAATATCACAGGTCCACTTATGACCTGATTGTCAATAATCTGCAATAGATCTACAGCTCCCTTTCAATATAGACTATCAAGGAACGTGTTATTAAGCTGACTGATTTTAAAATATGATGAAGCAGGACTATCTCCAACAGAAAAGAACATTTAAGTTATATAGTAAACGCTAATGACGAATCATAGATATGCAACATTGAATGTCAAACAAATCCAAGAGACAATATTGGGTGTTGGTTACTGAGTGGTCCCTGACTGATGATTTGAGTCTTCAACATGGATCAGCCCTATGATCCCAATGAAGGATTCTGACAGTAAATGTTTTTTATAGTGCTTATGTATATTTTACATATTTACAACAGCACTGTCCCAGCATATGGAGTGATACTGCATCACTGCTGTTATCAGACAACTAAAATGCTGAATGAGGACAGAAAAGGGTGACTATCAGGTCTGTGGAACATTACATCCATCATCCCCTAATGCATCTGACTACATTTTATAAGGATGAAAGTAAAACCAGAGTACTGAGAGGAAGGCTGTCATATTTCCACGGTGCTGCCACCCTAAAGGGGAGATGTCACGCATTCTTTTTGTGGAAGGTAGATTTAAATCTATCTACCTGGGGCCTCCTCTCCTTCTAAAAATAGCCATGCCAATCATGTTTATTCCTACAGGAAATTATGCATGTAGTCTGACGTGTCATACATTCTAACAACAAATAAAAGCTTGTGGAACATTTTGAATAGAGCATAATATTCAAGTAGCACAAAAGCTGGAAATGAAAATAAAATGTGGAGAAGGGACGTCAAGTTTGTGTAAGACGCTGGGTCTCAATTTGTAATGCGACTGACATGTGCGCACATTAAAGCAGTGAGAGGGATGACAGGGGCCGAGAAACCAAAAATTCAATAGGAAAGGAAGGAGTGACAGGGACCAGGAAAACAGTCCTTGCAGAGGAGGTAACTTGAGTAGTTCAATCAGGAGAGACTTGATTCACAATTTAACAATGTTTATTTTGACAAATGCACAGAAGTAATGTGAATATTTATAGTCTTTGGCATTTCAGACCCCTGTGTGATGTCATCAGGATTAGAAGGGGGTGGAGCAGAGCTTCGAACAGGAATACCCCCCCGGGGTCTAGACACTGGTGGTGGTTCATCAGTCAATCGTTTGTTTGGATGGCCCATATTATGAGCATTGTCCTGTTGGACTTTGCTAAGTGTGACATCCTCTGCCCTCAACCCTCAAGAGTAAGGAAAAAACGTAGAAAGCTCAGGAAGAGCCGCATGCGAGGGATCCCTCTTCCAGGACGGACAGAAGTGCAATGGCTACCACAGGCAGTCTTTAGATTTTTAGTCCGCGATCAGCTGCCACCATGATCGGGTGCCGTCATGATCCACTGACACTATTGGGATCCATCATCATGGACCATGATCGCTGCCAACACGATGTGGGATTATACAGTACATACAATCAGTTGAGGTCGGGATCCGGAAGAGGTGATGAATATTCTGCTGAAGGGTGGAGGAGGGGTTATGCGTGTCACTGAATGACGGCTGACTGCGGAAGAGAGAAGGGATTTTTAAAGTTTGACAGCTGCTGAATGATTGGCTGAAAGACACCGTGGCAGACCTGATTGGACATTTACGAATGCCCGCAATCAGCTGATCAATATGCAGGTTAAGTCTTCCTGACTGAACTTACGCTAAGCTTCATTTCAATCAGAAGAGACTTGATTCACAATTGAACAATGTTTATATGGCAGACCATGCCACGGGGCTCTCACCACAGCAGCCAGAGACGAACCATTTGGGTCTTAACATCTTTATTAAGTCCAGACACACACTTGAAGAAACCTAAAGCGACTAGCTTTACAGCTCAGTCGGTCTGTTCGAGAGTCTCCCAGTGTCCTGTGTGTCTGAGTTCCTGAGTGTTCTCCTGAGGCAGCCTTTTAAGCATGAGGACCAATCAGCTCTCACCTGTGCTGATTGCTCCTCTGTGGTGCAGGTGCTCTCCCAGCCCCCTCACCTCCAGTTTATTTTGACAAATGCACAGAAGTAATGTGAATGTTTATAGTCTTTGGCATTTTAGACCCCTGTGTGGTGTCATCAGGATTAGAAGGGGGTGGAGCAGTGCGTCCAACAGGAATACCCCCATAAGAATATTTGTAAATGAAACATATGTGCAGGAGTGATATGGGATCTAAAATGTAGAACATAACAAAAGGTTAGCAAGACCAAATATAAAAAATGCCAACAGAATTATAAATCGGTACAGCATTAGCAACAGAAATTAAGTCGCTTGACACCAAAAATAAAGGTCCGCTGGACCGAAAGTAGAATGCCGTGGTGAATGCAGGATCTAAATGTAGAACTTAATAAAAGGTCTGCAAGGACCGAACTTAAATAAAAGGTAATTTGACCAAACCGAAATTAAGTTCCAAGACCAAATAAAATAAAATGTCAACAGAAATTAAAAATGGTACAGCAACCGCAACAGAAATTAAGTCGCATGATAAACAAAAATGAAGGTCCGCTGGACCGAAAGTAAAGTACAGTGTGCAACACATACGTCGCGAAGCACGTATGGGGTCCTTCAGACCATGCAAGGTCACCAAGACCGAGTATGCAATGAGTGAGGAGGGCGCCCAGGTGTGTGTTTAAAGTTACCTGTATAGCTAGCACGACTCAGAAGACTGAACAGATAATACAAAACCACCACCAGTTATATGCATGACTTACCGACATCAGGGTTTTAGAGATCTTTGATTCGAAAGGTGGATATGGGAGGTGAAAGCAGAAGAAGACCATCTTCCTTGTAGTGAAGAAGAGGAAATAGCTTGGTTGGCTGCAGAAGTAGCAGCTCCTATCCTGAAAGAATGAGCTGAATGGGGCTCGGGCGATAGGTTGCTTTTAATGAGGATTTGTTTAAGATGATGATTGAACCAGGTTCTGGATAAAGGAAGTTTCCCAGGAATGAGGAATAGGGGACAACGGGGGCTAGTAGAAGGTCTGATTTTTAGAAAATTAATCATGGACTTAAATGGGCAGAAAAGTGAATCGATGCTAGCCACTATGATTGAACAAACACCGTTGCATTTAGAATGTTTAAGCTGGAGAATGTAGTGAGAAGAGTGAAAATTTAGGTCGGAGAAAAAAATGTCAACATCGGGATTAAATGTGATAAACTCCCCAATTCTTAAAAATCCGTAAAAAACTAATAGACATACAGCATTGAGTAGAGAATCTGCGTAAGGGGAAAACATGCCGTTTCTAAGCACTGACAGCATCCTGTGCAGAACAGTGTGATGGGCTGTCTACGGTCTGAAAGGGGAGGATAAACTTTTGAGATGCCTTTAAGTAGTAGTTTAACAGCCGGATTTGAAAATAAACTGGGGAAAGAAGGGTTGTGACATCTGGCGTTGAACTGTATTCCTGCTACTAGTCCTCGAATGTAAGTTGGTTTAAAGTGCCGGACGTCCATACAATAACAGATGAATGCACAAATTATGTTTATGTGGTACATGAACGGAGATACAGAACAAAGCAAAAGTGCTCCAGGCAAAATCGTACATTTTTAGGGTAGACATTGCTAGTCCTTTCCTAATGTAGACCCTGGCCGATTCTAGGTATTTAGACAGGGGTTCATTGTTTAATAGAGAGCAAGAAGGTAGACGTGCTGTGATTATGAAGTTGTGTGATGGCAGACCACGTGATACTTCTCATGAACGGTGTCAGGGACCGAGCAGGAAGACCAGAGAGCCACAGATAGTTTTCTTTGAAAAAAAATGTATTTTAATTTGGTTTTCATTAACAAAAATGCAAAGGGTCAAACTTCACCAATCTGGGCCAGCAAAAGACCAAACTAGCTTCCGGTACCCAGTGAGGCCAAGTTAACGTCACCACCAAAAAACTGCCTTTCAACTTACATAGGGGAGCATATATATTGGCGGATCAAGCCACTCAAAACACAAAAGGGGGGTAGAACTAGACATAATAATATTGAAAACAAACTACAGCCACAACTTAACACCCCAGTATAAGGCCGTATAATATTAACTTAGGAACAATAATTAAACATAAATATCAAAAAGTAGTCAAAGACATTAACAACTAAAAACCTAAATAAGGAAACAATATCCCTCCCCATGATTACAAGTGACATGGTGCAGTCCAATTAATGCTCAAAGCCATTTAAGGTTGTCTGCTGCAGCTGGGCCTCCTTTTGATGAATGGCCAGATGACTCCAGCAGCAACCCCCAGGAACTGGTAACTCAAAGAAAACTTGATTAATTATCAGAGAAAAGAAAGATATAAATAAATGAAGTATGTTGTATGAAACCAAAATCTGTGTCCAGTTATTTAATAAATGAAGTATGTTGTATTAAACCAAAATCTGTGTCCAGTTATTTATCTGTGATGTGGGTGTGTGTGCAAAGAGGAACAAACTAAGCAAATTAAGAAAGGTTACCACCATGTTAATGAGTTTCAGTGTTTGTGATGGTGCGGCCATCACAAACGGCATGATGATCTTACAAGAGGAACGCCCTTTGTTGATTATATTAACTACCGTTTTGTTGTCGCAAAAGATGCGTTTGCGTTCCCAATGCTGTCCCCAGATACGACATGCTACGGCAATGGGGTAAATTTCAAATAGTGGACGACAAGTTGTGTCTTGGGAAGGAGGGAGGCCAGCGGCTTGCGAACCACTGTCCTTGAAAGAAACCCCCAAAACCCACGGATGGGGCAGCATCCGTGAAGAACTGCAAGGAATCAGAGGAATGAACCAGGTCTTCGTAGAAGAAAGTGACGCCGTTCCAGTGATGGAGCCAGAAACGCAGGTCGGATCGGCACCCTTCATCGAGCGATATTTTGTCGTGTAAATTTGGCACGGAGGATGCCGTGTCTAAAAGACAGGAGATAAAGGAGCGTCCTTGAGGAATGACGCGCATTGCGAAGTTAAGGTGACTGAGGAGGGAGCGCAGCTGCTGCTTGGCGATGTTTTGGGAATGCGCTGTAATTTTTCTAATGGGAGGGACGCTTTCATTTCGATGGAATTTAGCGTGATGCCAAGGAATTCCAGATGTGTATCAGGGCCTATTGTTTTTTCATCTGACAGAGGAACGAAGAGGGATTGAAAGAAGCATTTAAGTTTGGAGAGGGCCCAGCCTGAATATTTTCTTGTGGCTATGCCTATGGTGTTTGAGTGAAACACGGAGAATGGAGATGATTGAAAGGGACCGATAATGTAGCCCTTTTTTACTTCTGTCTCGAGCAACTGAGAAACTATTTCTGGTTAATTTAAGGCGGACTGGAGATTTTTTGCCACGTATGTAACTGTGGGAGAGGAGAGGACCCCCACTCGGAAGCCCTGAGAAAGTCCTGTGATTAAATAGTTGGGGTGGCAAGACAATTCTGCTGCTAGATATTGGACGTTTATTGGTGTGGAGGGATGAGTGTTCAGAAGAGCTTTGAACCACGACGTTTCTGTGGCTGAGGTTGGTTCCGGAATGGGTTCGGACGTCTGGGACAGACGGACCTGGGATGAGCGTCTTGGCAGATGCTGCAAATGTGGAGAAATGGGCAGTTGGGGTATATACACAAACTCATGTTAAATTGATGGCAAATTGGTGGTTTGTTGAATTGATGCACCTGGTGGCCTAGACTGTCGGTGTGCTGAGAAGAGGATGAAAAGGGGATCTTGTTTTGGAACGGCACTGAAGGACAGAAGAGGTATGTGTGACCCACATTGCCGCAGGAATTACATGAAATCGCTTGAGCGCCTCCAGAGACCATAATGAGTAGTTTTGTGTCTAATTCGGACCAGTTAAGACATGTATTGTGTTATAGACAGCGCGGCTTTGCTTGAGAAAGCTTTGTGGTAATGGTAAAATATGTTTCTTCCATATCTTAAATTTAAGTCACCGATTAACATCAGGTAAGCGTCTAGTTCTTGAGCAGATTTTATCGCGGTAGATGCTAAAGGCAATGAGGAATTGTCCGATTGATAAGTCTCTGTTTATACGCGGATCCGTGGTTCTGAGCACGGCAGTGATGTTTTTCCCCCATGGCAATGGTTTTATCTCACTCCGGCGATGGCAGAATGAGGCGGACTAGGTTGATGTTTTTTCATTGTAATATTTTTTATCTGAGACGTGCGGAAATATTGGCTGACTGAGGTATGTATGGCCTACCTACAGCCGGTGCCGGGAAGGCTGAGGCCAAAGTGTGTTGGATGGTTTCGCTGGGCAGAGTGGATGTGTGCGTGGCTAGTTGCGCTAAGGAGACCTGTGGGGCGCTGATGTTCGCTGAGCATGAAGCGAAGTTTGCGGTGTTTTCAACGGTCTCCAGCCGGGTATCAATGTTCTGCAAGGTGGTTGTCAGGATGTTAACTGGAGCTGAAGTGGGTGTAGAAGCGCAAGATTGGGTAGATATGTTGCTGTAACAAACCTCTCTGTTACCGTGGGTTTCTTGTCATGAACACAAGGGACCACAGGTATGATTTCCTCAATGCGAGAGAGAGAGAGACATTAGTTGACCTGGAACACCTGTGCACAATCAGAGTCTCTCCCTGGCACCGATCCCAGAACCCCATCCCCACTCCCTCCCTCCTGCAGCCGACGCTGATCACGCCCCACTACCACATACCTCCACTCCCCTCTGAACGGGAGAGGAAGTCGGCCACAGCCATCTGCGCCCCTGGCCTATGGATTGGATATGCGTCAAACCGTGAGACATCGTTCACCTTGCGATAGTCCACACAGAAGCGTATATATACCCATCCTTCTTGTAGCCAAGAAGGATGGGTATATATACACGCTTCTGTGCACCAGGCGCTGTTGGACTCTTCTATTACCCCCATCTCGAGTATAGCTGCCAATTCTTTCTGAACAACTTTTCTTTTATGTTCAGAAAGCCGATAGGGTCGTAAACGTACAGTCACCCCAGGGGAAGTCTCAACGTGATGTTGTATGAGTTTTGTGCATCCTGGCAAGGGGGAAAACACGTCAGCAAATGCTGCTGCAACATGGCGATCTCTGCTCTCTGGGCCGAGGAGAGATGGTCATCGCAAGGGAACGAGGTCGGATTGACGGAATTTGGTACCTCAGGTCCCAACTCATCTCTTTCGCTCACCAGTGACACCAGAGAAACAGGCTCTGCCTCTCTCCATGTTTTTAGGAGGTTGAGGTGGTATATTTGTGTGGCTCCACCCCTGTCAGAACGCACAACCTCATAATCGACGTCCCCCACCCGCCGTGTGACCACGAAAGGGCCCTTGCCACTCGGCGAGTAATTTAGAGCTAGAAGAGGGGAGCAATACAAGTACTTTTTCTCCCGGTGTGAATTGTCTAAGCTTGGCTCCTCTGTTGTACAGGCGCTGTTGACATGCCAGGGCCTGGAGCAAATTCTCACGTGATAACTGCCCAAGTGTGTGGAGTTTTGCTCTAAGGTCCAGGACGTTCTGAATTTCATTCTTACTGGGGCTTGGACCTTCCTCCCAGTTTTCTCTAAGTAGGTCCAGTATGCCCCGTGGTATTCTGCCAAATAATAGTTCAAAGGGAGAGAATCCTGTGGAGGCCTGGCACACCTCCCGCACTGCGAACAACAGGATCAAGCCATTTAGCCCAATTGCGCTCGTCTTCGTGAATGAACTTACAAATCGTGGATTTTAACGTCTTATTCAGCCGCTCGACCAGACCATCAGTCTTTGGGTGGTACATGCTGGTCCGAATAGATTTAACTCCCAGTAATCCATACAGTTCCCTTAGTGTTCGTGACATAAACAAGGTGCCTTGGTCAGTCAGGATCTCTTTTGGGATCCTGACTCGGGAGATGACCTGAAACAGTGCCTGCGCAACACTCTTTGCAGAGATGGTCCGAGCGGCACTGCCTCTGGATATCGCGTTGCGTAATCCACCAGGACTAACACAAAGCGATACCCACATGCACTCGCGGGGAGCTGGTGGTGGTTGCGCCGGGCTATGGTGTTGAAGAGGGGCCCTTCGGCGAGGGGCTGGGGTCGGCCGGTTCGGTGTGGGGGCGAACGGCTGCCTCCGCCCTGGCCGCCAGGATGAACTACGAGGTGGTCCTCTGCCTGGGTGACGGCCGATTCCAGCGTTGCGGGTCAATGGTACCACACCCACGCTGATGTCCGGTCCGGGAGCCCCACTATAAACTGTTCCAACACCACCTTCCCCAGGATCTTGTCCTCCGTGGTGGAGCCCCCTGGCTGAAGCCACCGTGTCGCTGTGTCACGCAGCTGTTGGGCGTACGCGAACGGATGGTCCGTGATCCCCAGCCTGGCGTTCCGGAACCTCCGACGATGGTCCTACGGCGTCAACCCCAGCCTGCCCAGCCCTCCTCACGTGCCGGTAGTCTCCTCTCGCCGTCAACGGCAGCCCCAGCGCAGCGTCTGTGCCTCCCCTGACAGCAGGGGGAGAGACGCCTGTCCACACGCCTCCACCGTCGCCTCAAACATATCGAGGAAGGACTCAGGGTCGTCCGCCTCCAACATTTTGTGGAGGGTTATGCCTGCCAATGGGGAGCGGGCCGCGGGGGATGGAGCTACCATCGGCCGGATGAGGAGATGGTCCATCTGGGTCTGGAGCATCCCCAGGAACTGTCTATTGAAGTCCGCCTGCTCCCTTTGCATGGCCGCGACTTCCCCCACCATCTGTCCATAGTTGACGAAAATATAAATACAAAAAGTGAGAAACTGAAGCTCGGTACAAACCAACTGCAGCTTCTGCTCTGATCAAGAAGCTGCGGCGCTGATCTCTGAGCAGCTGTGACGAGAGAAACTCGGTGTTGTCACTGTTTCCACTGTTAAGAAGCAAGTAAGTGACTTACCGGCTGCTTCACGTGAACAAGCTCTGATCTCACTGTGTGTGTCTCTCTCTGAGTGAGTGAATGGGGGCCTGTGTGTGTGTGCGCTGTCCGGGAGCGCGCACACACTCGCCCGCTCCTGGTATTTCATGATGGCCTGATACGATGATTTAAAAAATGTACGGGAACGTGACGTTCACTCACGTTCATCCTATGAAAATTGATTCGTTAAGTTCACCGTTCGCAAGGACGTATTCAAACCATGTTTTTAATTCAATTATATATTTATTGAACTGATTAGAAAAAACTGTGCATTAGCTTTATTCTATGCTGGAAACTGACTGTTTGATTTAATAATGAGTAGCTGTCACTCTCAGTGAACAATATACAGAACATTCCCACTAACACAATGAATAAGGCTTTTAACAGCCAGTCTGCTTTCTTGACATCATCAGCCATTGATTTTTTTTTTCATCAGCCATTTGATCTCAATGTGGTTTGATTCCATAGCAAATCAAATCTAAATTATTTTATTCATAAGCACAAATTCACTTTCCTTCCTCGTCCTAGACTTGCTTTCATGTATTTTGTTCATCCAATTGGCTTCACCCTTGTCTTGTCTTGCAATTTGGACTTGCGATACCTTCAATATTAATACAAATTGAATAAACAGGCGACCGGCACTCTGTGGCAGTATGTGTGTTTGTCAAATTAACTACAGCAGCAATTGTCAACTGTGGCAAACATCGGTGCAGGATCATTTCGATTATTTTGTTTGATATCGGACTAACTTAGATATTAATGCTGCAATGCTTGATATCCTGCTGAATTACGGAGCTTTTATTTGGGAAAAGTTGTGAACTTGGGTCTGACGATAGTGTCATTGTTTTACAGAGCTCTAAAATACCTGACATGCATAAACCACACATGTGAGCAGTAATAAAGCAAATTCTATTTAATTTAAAGGAAAACTGAGTATAAAATTGGCATTGCACATAAATCAGATAGGATGAATGCAACCTCAGTCTACATCACAGTATTAAAAGCTCTGCACACACCATCCAGCACAAAGGGATAGAATATTGTAGAACTGTTTGAGGAGGACTCACTAATGTCAAAGAACAATTTTGACATCACCAGCACATGTTTTGGCTTCATTTTTTCACAATGGGAAGAGTTATAGCTGTATTGTCCATTTTTTACAGCAATTGTGGCATCATGCAACATAGCCTTAACCATAAACTTCATATATAATGTTAAATATACTGTATTAAAATTAGACTTACACATGAATGTATTACATTAGCTTATTTTTTCAATTCTTTGAGGTTATCTTGTAGTAGCCTGCTGGTCGAGTTTCGAGTGAGTGTTAATCTGCTAATTATTGCAACCGTGATACTAGAAAATGCAAACTAGTTAAATGTAGATACACTGTAATTTACCAGGTGGCATCTTTGTTGCATTTTTATACAATAAAACCTTGGTCCCACAAACACACACAGCTGGTCTATGTTTAGATGGAGACGAATACCCCTGCATCCTTGAGCTGTGTGTGTGTGTGTGTGTTTCTGCACTGGAGTCCTTTTGTTTCCACTGTCATAGAGAGGATATTTCCGAACTTGAGAAGATTTGCTCCATCTTCACTGTATTTGGTCTCTCCTGCAACAGTTGATATAAGGTGCTTGGTGAATCTGATGTGACTTCATGAATGGCTCTCTTGCTTTATTGACTGTGGTCATCTAAATCTAAAAGCACATCCATGTCCAAAGGTTACAATACTCATTTTACAACCTTTAACTTCCTATCCAGAGTCAGGTAGACAGATATCCAACATGCTTCTCTGCAAGTCCATCATATGGACTTTGTTCAACGACTTGCTTACAACTTGATTTCCCTGTCTCCAAGGGGCCTTGACATATTTTTGTGTCATTGCTTTTCCATGCTTTTATTTCATCTTCACTACATGACTGCAATTCAATTTGTTCAGAGTTAAGCCATAAAAGTACCTCATGCTTTCAGTTGAAAACACAATTTCTCTGCTTTTAGCACATGATAAGACAAGATCACATCATCATCCCAATCCAAGCCTCTCTTCACTAGACACTGGTCACTTTAAGAAGTAATATTTTACTGATCACCTAAAAAGCTGCCCTTGGTTCAGCTCCCAGCTCCTCGGTGAGCCAGCTAGAGTGCAGCTGTGAATCCTCCTGTGGGGCTCTGCGGGCTGTTCCTACAGGGGACAAGGCTCTGCGGGCTGTTCCTACAGGGGACAAGGCTCTGCGGGCTGTTCCTACAGGGGACAAGGCTCTGCTGGCTGTTCCTACAGGGGACAGGCTCTGCTGGCTGTTCCTACAGGGGACAAGGCTCTGCTGGCTGTTCCTACAGGGGACCAGCCTAGCCTGGGCCTCTCAGCTGTAGAACCTGCCTGAGGATCTGCAGCTGCAGCTGACATCGTTTAAATCACTTCCTAAAACATAACATGGGACCGCTGTGGCTCAGGAGGTAGAGCGGGTTGCCCACTAACCAGAAGGTAAGTTCAATTCACTTTTCCTTCCCCCTTTCACATGCATGCATTTGTCAGTATCTAGTGTGCGAGTGATAAGGTGCTGCACATAGATGCACTGTATGAATGTGTGTGTGAATGGGTTAATGGCAAAGCTGTACCGTGATCATTTACTTAACAACTTGCCTCATGCTGTGTTTTAATGCTGTATTTTAATGTAGTTTTTTGTATTGCTATTATATTTGTCAGTCTTAATCCTGTTTTTAAAAACGTAGAGCAATTTGTAACTGAGTTTTGAAATGTGCAGTAAGTTCTTATTTATCATGATTAAAAAAGATTAGTAACTATATTATTGACAAAGTTAAAATTGGTTTATCATAGAAGTTTAATGCTGATATTGACATGAATGTTGGCCAATAAGTTACCAGTTATCATACTAGAAAAATTAAAAGGGCAGTTTATTTTTCAACTTTAAAATGTCTCATTACCAAATGTGCAAGTTCCTTGCTTTCGAAAGTGTGACTTAATGTCAGGGTGCGCAAAATGGCAAACGTGAACCCAAAAGCACGACACTAGAGCAATCTTAGGAATAGCAAGAGTTCTTGTTTAATGGATAATCAGGGGTCAAAAGCCAGGCAGACAAAGCAAACAAATCCGATAGAGAGCAGGCAAAACGGGACTCAAGGGATAACGCTGGAAAGCTAGAAACACACTAGACGATCTGGCAGAGACCAGAGGAAATGAGCCGGTATATATACTGGGTGACTAATGACTGATGGAAAGCAGGTGAGTCTGGGGGTGGGGCAGGTAATGGGATCTGTGGGACGAGGTGATGCAGAGCAGGGGGGAGTGGCTGAATTCTGAAATGACATGAGAATTAGTACATGCAAAAAATAAGATAACAGACAATGAAAATGTTAAGAGCTGACTGAAGTTGTGACACTTAATCCACTTTTTTGTCCAATTGTCTAATAATCAATTGTTTTTCTCATATGTAATTCAAAAAAAGAATTGGCTGATATGCAATTTCATAATCAGATTGCAGCGGCACCCTTGCTGTATGTAATCACCCTCTCTCTCCCTGCGTTTATATGTCTCGATACTGACAGAACAAAATATCTATGCTGTGCTGGCAATGACTTGATTGACTGTTCTTTGTGTGTTAAAGTAATAACTGAAAAGATGGTTTCAAAAACTTGTTTGTTCACTCTTACTGAGATCCTGTATTATTATTATTATTGCATTAGTTACTCAAATGAGTTATGTAAACTCTAGTGTCCCCTGTGGATGACCCTCAGTGGCGTTTATTATTACCCTCATTAATTTAACTACATAATTTCCCAACAGTGCGCAGACGTTAAGGACAATTAGGTCTATACTGTCAGTAATTGTCAGAATGAGTAGAGTTGATTAGCAGCAAGTAGCATCGCAGCTATAACGCATCCAGTTGTGTGGATCATGTGTTCTGTCACAGCAAGTTCTCTTTTTTCACTCATCCATTTCACAAACGTCTGATGAAAAACAGACGTTTGTATTCTAATCATTGCAGATGTCTACACAGGCCACTCCCACTCCTGAGTTTTACTAGCATAACCAAAGTGTATACAGACACAGACAGAGCAATAGAGCTGCTTCTTCTCTGATTCTCTGCTACTCGCACTATGTCTTGTTTTTAGAAATACTGTGACATTTAACAGGAGAACTGCTAAATTATTGACCGCTAAATAACAAATTTACAAAGATGCAACGAAGAATCTTTAAGAATGGGTTACACATATTAACGGAAACTCTTCACATGTTTAGTGCAAAACAACATGAGACATTTATCACAGATTTGTAACTTCCTGAGTTACTTAGTGTGCATCTGGAAAAAGGCAAAAACTACAACTGGGACCACAATGCATTAGTGACATAGGTTTAGCGACTACATACCTTTTACCAACTGAAATGAAGTGGATTGAGTGTGAAGGTGCTCTTTCTGAGCATTGGAACATCAGCTGTCCACACTACTAAAGAGGATCCTGTATGAGTTTTAAAGTAAATGTTTGTACACAGAGGAACGACACAGGCTTAAAACAGGACCAGAAATCAAGAAGTGAGCTTGCATGCATCAACACACATTTGCATAAGTGCTGCAGGTCCCAGGCATTAAATCATGCAATTAGTTATTCTGACAAAAAGGCCAAATGAGCAGACAGGACAATGTCAGGCTGTTGCTGTGTTGACTCTCTGTAGCAGAATGATGAGAAAGACAAAGACATTCAATTCAATAAAAAAAATGTGTGTAGCGCCAAGTCATAACAAACATCATCTCACTTTACATAGTAAGGTCATGACATGCAAAATTACAGAGAAGTCTCCACAATGAGCAAACACTTTGGTGACTGTGAAGAAGAAACCTCTAGAAAAAACAGACTGAATGTGGGCAGACGTCTCTTTATAACAATAAGAACATGAAAGTCCATTAGCATGTTCCCAAATGCAATTTCAGATTTTTAACAAATATAATAATTCCCCATGCATATGTAAGTGAACTCAATTGGTTCACTTATGTGCAATGTAATTGTTGTTACTGGAGCTCTTGAGTTTTCAGCCCGACTGATTAAGGAGCAGATATACTCAAGCTAACACGGCCCACAGATGTTACAGTTCAGAGACACAAACTAAATATTCTTATAAATAAAAGTCAAATGAGCAGACAGGGCAACGTTAGGCTGTTGGTGCGTTGTCTCCCCGTAGTGGAATGACAAGACAACAAGTGGCAAAGCAGAGTTCCTGTCGGCTGCCAAACTCCCTGCTGCCACATCAGGACATTTTGGGGTATTGCTCAATAATTAAAAAGTCCACAAATACTGAGTAAAAGTCTCTAAAAAATAAACAACAAAAAAACGTGGCACATTGTTTTTGTGTGTCACATTATCACAAGGACAATGAAATTAGGCAACACCCCTTAGAGTGATATTACATCATGTGCACACAGTTAAACTTCATGCATCGACTGAAATGATAAGAAATTCTAACACGTTCCCAAGTCTGTTGTCTATCTTCAGTGTTAGCATGTGATGGGGATATTGGCACTCATGCAGTCGAACCAAGTGGCGCGTCTTTCTTGCATCAGAACTGAATTGAATTTTTTTCATTTGTACTGACAACATGAAATAACAAAGAGAATAACTCAGAAACATTTATGGATGTGACTCAGTGATTATTTCAGGAGGATGTATATTCCTTTATGCTAAAGAGAGCTTGTGTGCTCATAAATCACCATGCATGTAATTATATACTCTGTGCTGGAAGCTGCGGAGTTGAAAGTCTGACACGTTCTGCAGTTTGTGCAGTTTACAGCACAAATCCCTGCCATGCTGCTCCCACCAGAAGCTCTCATGAACACTGTTTTCTGCTCAAGTGTCAGTGCACACATCTCAATGCAATATCCTTTCCCCCCCCCAAATGTCATCAGAGGGGCTCCATAGTTTCCAACCTGATCGTGTTATATTTTAATGTTGTGAGTAGTTAATAGGTGACAGAGATACAATAAAATCTCCCTGGTCAGATTCAACCATGAACCATGGTTCATGCTTCACTACAAAAATAAGATCTCATGGCATTGTAACAAAATTATTTAAAATCTACTTTAAATTTGATTATGGTATGTTATGTTGAAAAAAATCAGTCCACCTTTACCTTACCTTTTGCCCCTCCGAGACATACTGTAGTGAGAGATGAAAAGAAGCTGGCAGAGAAGTGTATGAGCAAGCAGCAGAAATATAATATGAAAGTGTGTGAGGCCAATAATAATCTTGTGTGTGTGTGTGTGTGTGTGTGTGAGCAGCAATTCTTGGTGTAACTTGGCAGACTCAGAGGCTGCAGGCAGGCAGAGCAGGAAAGGACCATACACAGAATATATAGTATCCATAAAAAAGATTTGTTAAACTGCAGGTTTTTGAGATGTAAAAAGACTGAAACCAAGATAAGTCATTTCAGAACTTTTTATGTAACCTATGAAATTCAAGTGAAAAATATACTAAAACTGGAAATAAAAAACTTACAATAACATGTTTGCAAAAGTGTTTACACCTGTAAACCCTGACTTTGTTGATGCTGTTTTTGATTTGATCACAGCTCTCAGTCTTTTTTATTTGCCCACTCTTCCAGATCCATCAAACTGTGAGGGCATCTCCTGTGCACAGCCATCTCAAAGTCCCCACACAGCTTTCTCTCTTTTTCATTGTATTTTTGTAAGCACTGTTTATTTTCATTCATCAGAACAAATGACGGGTGTAAGAAACATTAGGTATGTTACATGGAGCCAAAGACCAAACAGAACAAAAACAATCCATATTGTTGCTCAGTCACCATAAACAGGACCAAAACACTTTAACTGGTTCCAGAGGGGAGGTTTGGACCTTTTCATAAATCAATCCAAAGAAAAATATGAAGCATGTAAATCATTTGACATTTGACAGCTTAAACACATTGTTTTCTCCTTCATTCCTAGTTTATTTCCTTCATCATTTGTCTCTTGTCTCTCATCTCCCTGCTCTCTCTCTCTCTCTCTCTCTCTCTCTCTCTCTCTCTCTCTCTCTCTCTCTCTCTCTCTCTCTCTTGTGTGTGTGTGTGTGTGTGTGTGTGTGTGTGTGTGTGTGTGTGTGTGTGTGTGTGTGTGTGTGTGTGTGTGTGTGTGTGTGTGTGTGTGTGTGTGTGTGTGTGTGTGTGTGTGTGTGTCTCAAACACTAACCGAAGTCAAAATGATTGGCTGAGTAGCATCATGTGGGATGATTCACGATTCAATACTTTATTGTCATGTGCACAACAATTACATTTAGCAGTCGCTGGCAATGAAATGCTTGCGTCACAGGCTTTCTTCTAACAATGCTCAAAATATTGCACAAGCAAAAAATAAAATAAAATATATTAAAAAATATACACCTAAAAAAAGTCGTGCAAAAATGGTAAGGTGCAGAGTTTAGAGGAATTATGGCAGATTGGAGGAGTTTAAAAGTCTTATGGCCTGGGGGATGAAACTGTCTCTGAGCCTGGTGGTGCGGGCCCGGATGCTGTGGTACCGTCGGCCAGATGGCAGCAAGCAGAACAGTTTATGGCTGGGGTGATAGGGATCTTTAATGATCCGGTTGGCCTTCTTCCTACACCGCTGGGTCTAGAGGTCCTCCATGGATGGCAGCCCCACCTGGTGATGTGCTGAGCAGACTTCACCACCCTCTGTAGAGCCTTACGGTTCAGGGCGGTGCAACTGCCGTACCAGGCGGCGTTGAGCCTCCGCAGCCTGCGGCGGAAGAAGATCCGCTGCCTGGCCATCTTCCTGATGGAGTCTTTGTGGTGAGTCCAGGTCAGGTCATCACTGATGTGAACCCTGGGGAACCTGAAGCTGCTGACTCGGCAATTGATGGAGAGGGAGGGGGGGCGTGTTCTACTCATTCCTGTAGTCCACGATCAGCTCCTTCGTTTTGCTGACGTTGAGATGGAGGTTGTTGTCCTGGCACCAAGATGTCAGGGCTCTGACCTCCTCTCTGTAGGACATCTCATTGTCGCCGGTGATCAGGCCTATGACCTAGGATGAGTTACAATATATGGAGTGGGTCTGTGAGATTTCTGGGCCACTTAAAGGGATGGCAGGTGTTAACAGATGAGTTTGAAATATGATTATTATTATTATAACCAGATCATTTCTGTGTGTGTGTGTGTGTGAACAAAATAACTGAACAACATTTGCAGATTTCACTTACTTGGTGGGAATATTATTTTAGAGGGTATCTCCAGATGATGAACTTTTGGAGCCAAACAGTCATATATCAAGGTCAAGGCAAAGATAATTAAGGTCCAAAAAACAAATTTTCGATAGTTTAAATTGAACAGGAACAGGAAATAATCTGTATTCTTATGATGTCATATGATAAGTGATGTCATAAAGAATTCAAAAAGTCAGAAAATGGCAACATGCATACTTCAAAGTAATACTTTACTAGACGAATAAACAGTAGAGGTTCATTGCAGCATATCTCCGTACTTTACATCTTCTCATGCTTTTCTGTAGCTGAATAATGTATTGCCATATATTAAAATATGAATAGTGATATTGAGTTAAGTAATTTGCAGTTTATTGATGAAATGGCAAGAAAAAAATCCTTTCATGGATGCCTAAACAGAAAACCCAGCAGGCTCATTCAAAGTTATAACATGAACTCTAGACGGGACATCTCCCCTCATTTGTTAGTTTCTCCCGTCTATCCCCGGAGTAATTTTGTCATTCAGAGGAGCTGGTGTCACCTCTAATAGGCAGAGAAAACAGCAGCTATAGAGACAACATTCCCACCAGGGGAACAGCTGATGATAACACTGGGCTTCTTGGTGACAGTTAAGCTATACAGCCCATAGACACTGAGAAAAACATACACTACATATCACTATTCTTTATGATGTATCCCATTCCCCAGGGGTGGGAAGACTGAGGCTATTGTCTTGCTCAAGTTTCATGATGACTCTTAACGTAGGCTTTCCATGAGTCATTTAGAACATTATTTCATGACTATCAGGAACAATTACAATTAACATAATGTGTGAAAAAGTGAAATTACCCAAATTATTCGTTAATTCCACCCATTCCTCGTCGGTGCCATCATAACCGTAAAATACATTTATCGACGGTCTTTGTTTTATCCTTCACATAGCATCACAGCGACAGACTGCAAGGGCGATGTCCTTATAGAGCAAATTTATGTATGTATATGTATCTATGTAAATGTATTAATTCCTATAAAGATAAGCAAGGGTTTAACATTATGGCATTGGTATTAGAGCCTAAAGAACTTGAAATAATCTTATATGAAAAAAAATGTGGAAGTCTTCACACTAAATCAAAATTTTCTTCTACAATATTAAGGAGTGATGTCAGAAATATCTTGGATCCTCTGTTAGGAATGCATTACCCTCTCTCTTCCCCAGGTGACGGATACAAAAGCCTGACCCACCCCTTCAGAGTTGGAGTTGCTCTGTAGACCCACAGGGCTATTTACCATGTTCTGAGATGGCTATTTGAATGTGAGCCCTTCTCCATGTCCATAGGCTACTTGTGGATTATTTTCCTTAGAAAATGTTTTAATTATTTTCTGCCTATAATTAATGAATATATCATATTCAAATTGAACTAAGAAAAAATTATATTTTCAGTTGATTGACATGTTTATTTCATGGTGAAATTAGGAACAAGCAAACACAATAACATATAAGTTAAATGTCAGAAATGTTTGTAATAGGTTCAGTATTGGAGGATGGAAGTGAGAATAAGCTGGGGAGGGAAGGAGGGAGGGATGCAGAGAAACATGGGGTGGTGTTCTGGATGGCTTGTTCTCACATGATAGAAAGCATCTTCCAATCGGTGCTGCAACTCTTAGCATATGTTTTCCATTTTAAATCCTCCTGAACCTGTGCTCTACATTTTTGCAGTACGCTGCTTATCATTTATTTGTTGACACCTCTGGCTTAGGCAGCACCCAACAACAGTAAGGGTGACTGTCCCTTCCAGACACAGAGCAACTCGCTCTTTGTGCAGTGGTTTCAGGCGAGGCCTTCCCTTGGAAGTAAAACCTCCTCAAACCATACGCAAATACAGGTCTAACGCAAGAACAGCTTGTCACGCCGTTGCAGGTAGGGATGGTGACAGCTGAATGAAATCAAGATGATTGTAATTATGAAACAAATAATTAAATGATATAATGTTCAACATTTGCTTATTAAAGGTAATTAGTCATAACTACAGACTCTTGGAAATGGAGAAAACATTTGCATCATGTCAACGTGTTGTGTCAACGCTGCCTCTTCCTCACGAGCGTGCACCTGCCACCTGAGTGTGGACACGTTAGTCGTGGCGAGCTGTGCCTTGTGCACCTTTCTTTGTGAGGTGCATGGGGAGACTCACCCAGAACTGCCTTTAGACAGATGTGTTAGGGTTCCCAGTGTCATGGTCTGCACCGTGGCCGCCCCTACCTCCTGTGTGTGTATGAATGTATATTTGTATGAATTCTGAATGGTGCAGCATGCGTGGGATGTATGTGTGTGATTGGTATGGCAGTTTTGGGCATGGGCGTGGTTTCTTCCTGCACATCCATGGCACACCTCCAGCTCATCTCCACAAATCATCTATCGCAGTATAAGAACCCTGGTCGTAACTCCACTCGTCGCCAGATTATAAAGTAAGACAATGCGGTACTATCTTCTGTATGGGCTCAATTCTGTTACCTGTCCGTGTGTACTCTCAGCTGCTGAGTTCCCGTATCTCTGCACTGCCTCAGGTGATTAACCTGCCTACCCACCCTCCCTGCCTGTTTTCCTGCCTGGACCACGTCTGCCTGTCACTTCAGACATGGGTGCATTCACTCTGCCCGAATACCTGCTTCCTGTTCTACGTCTATCACCACCAGGGGCGGCTCCTGGCATAGGCGACATAGGCGGTTGCCTAGGGCGCAAAATGCCGAGAGGGCGGCACAAGAGCCTGATTTATCATGACGTGATACGTGCAATGTTAACCAATGCAGTAACGTCACACCATCGTCCTCTAACCACGGGGACACACCGGAGGCAGAAGCGCCACAAAGCGCCTCGAAAAGCTGTGCGCCTCCTTTCCGCGCCCATGTTAATCAATCGGCCAATCAGAAATCTCGCCTAGGGCTCCAACATTGCCAGGGCCGGCACTGATCACCACACTTTGGCTACAGCTGCACCACAGCGCCCTGCCACTCTACATGGCATGCCACGCCATGGCTTTTTTATATTAAAAAGAAGGTTATATATTTAATACTTTTTGTGATGAAATGTAAACAAAAACTCGCAAATATTTCAGGTCAACTGTTGCTGCAGTCCAATAGCAGCTGGATTATTTGTTTATACATGCATTTGTGATACAGGACTTAAAATAAACTCCTATCTTGTCATCCATATTGGACATGAGCGCCACAGATTCCTGCATGGTGGTTGTGAACCCCTGCACTCGATTATGGATTATTGCAATTTATCCCAGAACTTTGAACTTTGTGCTACATGAATGGATTTCTTTATTACCTCCACCAAAGTGTTTTTGTTTTTTTTTCCTTTACTTCCTTTTCCGCATTAATATATATTATTTGACATCAACAATATGAAGAAAATAGCACAAACTCGCAAAATAAGGAGAGACTGACATTACTCTGCATGTTCAATAAATCAACCTACCATGGTGAGATAAAGACGCAGGATGCTTACATGAGTTATCAATAGCAGCACAGGAAATAGTGTCAAACCCACAACAAGACAGATTTAAGTTGCACTGAACATTTTTCTTTTCCACAAATGTATGGAGCTTGAAAATGTATATGTTTGGGTTTAGCTTTCTGATCAGTGTGGTTGACTTTGTTGTGTTCATTAACTGAATGTTGAAACCTAGTTGTTATATGATGTTAATGTGTTTTTGGTACAGGTCAGAGTAACATTGACTTTAGCAATTAACAACCTATCCTTTGTTACATCTAGCAGCCATCTGAATTCGCTACCATGAGGCTACTTCATCGGACAGACAGAAGAATAAAAAACGTCTCAGCTGTTAGCCAGTGTGACACAGGGCAGTTTGATTGTTGATCTTGTGAGTAAAATTGAAGGCTTGGTCAAACAAATTGAGGTGATTCTCATCTGCCCTCCATTTAAAACTAGTCACAGGTGACACCAACTGCCAGCCAGAGTCCAACTCGGATGTACCAGTTAACACCACTACAAATGTTGTACAATGTTCTAATTTATCTAAACTAGCCTCTAGAGATAACTGCAAAAATATCTCATAGAATACATACAAGAGCCCACTAGAATTTTTCTAAAAGGTCCACTAGGATCTTTTAAAGGACCACTAAAACCTCCAAAACCCCCCAGAATCTCCTAGAGGACCCATGGAACCTCCTCAATGGAAACAACATTGCAACATCCCCCTGAAAAGGGGCGGCTTACAATGCACCTGGAAGACCGTAAGCGTCTATGTGAGTATTCAATAAATAATGTTTTCAAATTGTATTCAGTTAATTTCTGTCTAAATAATAATACTTTTGGGTGTGTGGCACCGGCCAAACGAGAGTAAATGTAAGTGCTTAAACTTTTTACAACCATGGGACCTGAGGCTGCTCTTTAATTGGTTGTTGCAGATTTTCCATGGGACACAGCTCTCAGACACTTAGGCAATAGGCATTGATTTACATTTTTTACGTTGAGTTACTTCGGCTGAAAGCTGACTGGCAAAGATATGGTGACTTCACTTGAAACTGCGGGAAAATCCGGTAATTTCTTTACAAAAACACCCCAACAAGAAAAAAAGAGGATATAGGAGCTTAATCGATTTACAGATTCAGCAGCCGGCAAGTGATGAGGAAGGCTTACACCCGGGGCTTCTCCCGCTCTTGTTATGAGAAACTGAGGCTAACTGGATGTGGTGCAGGTAATGCCTTTTATTGCTTCCCCTGTTTGCTGTTTCAAAGTATTGGCAGGGAGGTTCTATGGACAACCACGGGGGTGCGAGACCTATAACATATCCCTGAAAAATCCAAACGGCATGAAAGTTGCCACAGTCATTTAAACAACAAAATGAGGCAAAAAATGTTTCGGCTAGACTCTTAAGACCTCTAGAATCTCCTTAAAGAACACTACATCTTCTTGAAAGACCCTCTACTGAAATCGTCCAATGATCACTTAAGCCTTCTAAAAAACCTAGAGGACCCCTACAGCCTTGACACTAATATGTCCAAAACTACATGTAGAACCTTCTCTATGGCCATTAGAGCCTCTAAAGAACCCCTACCAACTCCCTACCTCTAAATCCTTCTCCGTGACTCCAATCTACTACGACCACAACAAAGAACACCATAACCCCCTAAAGGACCTCTGAAACCTTAGATTTCCACTGAGCATTTAAACCCTCTAAGTGACCTTAAGACTCTCGCACTTACATCTGCTACTAAAACATTCTGTGACCACTAGAACCTCAATATAACGATCGACAGGGCCTTCTTTAGATTCAATTCAATTCAGCCTCAATCCAGGTTTTTTCCTTGAATGTGTCTCTCTCTTTTTTTCTTTCGATATATATATACAGTATATATATATATGTGTGTGTGTGTGTGTGTGTACTGTATGTAGAAGAGAGAGGAGATTCAACCAAAGAGCTGAGAGAGAGAGAGAGAGAGAGAGAGAGAGAGAGAGAGAGAGAGAGAGAGAGAGAGAGAGAGGTGGGGCAGAGGCGGTCTTTTATTCTCCTCAGTGCTACAGCCACACACAGCGAGAAAAAGAGAGAGAGGGAGAGAGCCAGTGGGAGTGGGGGATACACACTTCCTTGTCCTCAGTGTTGGGCAGATGTAGAGAGAGCAAGCAGCACCGAGAGACAGATGAGAGTGAAGCAGCAGGGCGAGTGGGAGCCTGAACACATCTGTCTGCACAAGGTAAAGAGCATCACTCCATTCAACACATACCTCTCTTTCTCTCCTCTCGTTTCTTTCTTTCTTCCTCCACATCTCTATCTTCCTTTGAATCCTGCTTCACTGCAGAGAAATGTTGTGGAAACTGCTGCAGATGTTGTTGTGTGTGTGTGAATGAAAAAGTGTTGGAAGAGCTCCCTACTTGTGTGTGTGTGTCAGAGAGAGAGAGACAGCTCGTCCATTGTGTGTGTATTATTTAGGAACATTTGTACGTGTGTTGGTGAATAAAAGACACTGCATCTGAGGAGGTGCTGGTTTTTGCCATAGAGAATAATCTTTGTCTTGTGCACTTGCGCTCGCTGTTTACACACATGCACACACACTTTTCTGTAGCCCCGTCAGCCAGTGTTATCGGTAGTGTTGTACACTGGGCAGTGCAGAGCTTAAAGGAAATCATTTGCACAGCCGACTGTGATCGATGTCTTGCAGTCCTGCTTGCAGACCAGGCAGCTGGGGCACCGTAGATTTTTGAAAGCACCCAACCTTATCTGTGGATTTGTCGAAGCCAATGAGACTGTGATATTTTTAAGCTCTGCTGACAAAAAGCTGAGACTTTTCTCAGTCACGCAAATGAGCGAAACATGTAAATCCCTCGGTGGATCAAGCTTCGGCTCTTATGTTAATGCAGCCAGTGAAAAGTTTTCAATGAGTAGAGCAGGAATGCTCTGGTTAATGTGCTGATCTCTGTTTGCTCTTTCATTTTTGGATCCATCTTTAGCTCATGACTGGTGATTTTTTTGTCATTTTAATAGAGATAAAAGATACAGCATGTGTGTTATCTCTACTTTTACTAATATTATTACTATTATCTGTGTGTCACATTTGATTCCCAACTGAATTTTAAAACACACGTCAATGAGATTAAATCCTGCTACTTCCACCTACAAAATATATCTCAAATTAAATCAGTTGTATCTCTCCCTGACTTAGAAAAGCTCTTACATGCCTTTGTCTTTTCCCGTCTGGACTATTGCAATTGATTTTAAGATTCTTTTAATAACTTTCAAAGCTCAACATGGGCTGGTCCCTACTTAAATTTTGCAGCCCTTGACTCCCTACAATCCTAGTCGCTACCTGAGATCGGCCAGCCTGTCCTTGTTAGCTGTCCCTAGGTCAAGGCTGGCTACTCAGGGGGACCAGGCTTTCTCTGTCAGGGCCCGAGGCTCTGGAACTCCCTGCCTGACGAGATCAGGCTCGCCCACTCACTACCTGTCTTTAAATCACTGCTCAAAACATATTTTTAGAGGGAAAACATTTTTCTTTCCTTTCCTTTTCATCTTACTTTCACTTGCAACTATATTTTATGTAGTTTCTTAAATGGTACAGCTTTTAACTTTAGTTTAAAAAGGCATATAGGTAATGATCTATATAGGTAAGCCACAAGACTACTGCCATACAAGCCAGTCAGATTTACCTTCAGCCTCAGCATTATTTATTTTATTATTTTACCATGTATTTTGTGAAGCACTTTGTAACCTTGTTTAGATAAGTGCTATATAAATTGAGTTAATATTATCATTATTATCACTGTATGTGTTTTGTAGCAGTTGGGATAGTTTGAGTTTCTCTAGGTGGCATTGCTTTTTTGCTGCTTGAAAAAAAAAAAATATTTATTTCGTTACAAAGAACATAGGTATAAAAAGATATAAACAAAGCAATGTTAGAACAACACAGCCCAACGGAAGACAGAGAAATGCATTACATGTAACATTAATATTACAGTTTTTGCCCCATGTGAAATATTTTGTTGGTTGTCCTAACAAGTTATTCTTCATAACAACACAGTTATATGTGTTAAATACATCTGTCTATATATCCATACTCGTCTTATTTCTCCACCACATTCAAACCGTAATTAGTGTTAATTTGCCCTAATTTACTTCTACAAAGTAAATATTAAATATTCCCTGTATTGACTTTGAATTAGTAAAAAAAATAAAGTATTCTGGCTTTACGTCTTACTTGCTGGTTGACATTATTTGGCTCAATTTGTTTTGACAAATATTGGATGGGTGCCTGTGAAGTTACAGAGATCCAGACCTCTCCAAGCAGCAGGTCGAGGTTTTCATTTATGAAATATCTGAACATCTACTGGATGGATCTGAAAATAATAACCCTGATACTACATTTATGGGCCCAGGGGGATGAATCCCAATTACTCCAATGTTCTTCTGACTGTTCCTTCAGCACCGCCATTTGTAGTTTTGTGAGGTGTTTCAGCTATTTAATGGTTTGTCTTGAAACTTGGCACATGCTTGTGTCTCCCTCTGGATTATTGGTAGTAACTTTGATAATCAAATACAATCCATTTCTCCAATGCCAAGTACCTGCAACATGAAAGTCACTAACATGCTAAACTATGATGTTATCAACCTAGAATTTGCATTTAGTTTAAAGCACTGCTATTTCAATTTACAGCTTCACAGAGCCTCATCGTTTATAATTGCTTCTTTTGTGAGGATTGAATGTATGTATAAGAAAGTTATTTTCTGACTGTGATCTTGGTCTCCACAGGTATTGAGTTGGATAAATGACTTAATGCCTCATTTAGTTACATAAACAAGATGTAACACATGAGTCATATTATTTTCAAATCCTATTTCATCTAACTTCATTCAAAGTTTACTTTAGAAGACCTGTGTGATTTAATCTACATGAATCCAGTCAGTCAGACTGATCATTTCATATTCCCAGCCCTTCTCCCAGGATTGCCTAAATAAGTACATTTGTGACACATTGTGTAGTTGTATTATAGAGCAGTGGTCACCAACCTCTTCAAGCCCAAGATCACTTAATTCCAAACATAAGCCCAGATCTACCACCCTGATATCTTCCAAAAAGCCCACTTAAGAGGGTCATATTTATTATTTTTACAATTCCTGTTAAAGGCTGAATGTACGAGCATTTAAATAAACGCAAAGACATGGAGTTATGCAACTATATCTATTCAATAAAATAATATGAATTCATATTTTTCAGCATCTGTTCAATGCACAATATTTAGCTTCTTAGTTCAACAATATGTTCTGCAGAGGAGCTGCTACTGCGGCAAAGTGTTTTCAAATTGGGTTTGCCTTGAAAATGGCCATAAATATGACTATTTCCTTGTATAAACGTAGTCCCTCAAATAAATACCAGCACTATACAGTATGAAGCCGTGCATCTTCCGCTCCTGTAAATTTCACAATAAAACCGCTTTTTTCAAAATAGAAGTCCAAATTGAAAGTGAAGGTTTTCGAGATTGACCAGTTGATAGACAGGTTGGTGACCTCTAGTATAGAGTCTACAATTATGTATTATTTCAATGCCCATACCCCTGAAGCATAATTCATTACTGGTGAGAGGCAAGCACTATACAGTTGATTATATTTTTAATATCTACAATCTTTTCATATCTTTGATCTCTGTCAGTTAGGGCAATAATAGCCCATAACACCATCATAAGTCATATATTCATCAGAGAAAAATCCAGGTATTTATGAGAATTGGCACAAACTGACCCCAAGGCCACCAGGGAATGTCCCGTTACTTCTGATGTCCTGTTTGTTTGTGAAAGCATTTAAATGTGGATTTACCTTTGTCAGATCTACTTCTAATGGTAGTTGATATCATTTGTATATGATCAGTACAATAGTGTCTTTTCTTTCCAAAGTCATGCTCCTTAGAGTATGGTAAATATTGGATGTGTGCCATGCTAATGAAATTACGCCAAAGAATGTCTTAAACTTCTTTTAGACATGCACTGAAATCTGGATAATCTCTGGACATACTTGTGGGAACGCAAATGTCCAGGTGAGAGGTACCAGACTTTTTCCAGAGTTTCTATGGGCGGCTGTGGCTGAGGGGTAGAGCGGTCGTCCTCCAACCTGAAGGTCGGCAGTTCGGTCCCCAGTCTTCCCCATCTGCATGCTGAAGTGTCCTTGGGCAAGATGCTGAACCCTGAATTGCCCCTCATAGAACAACAAAGTGCTGCTAATAGATGCACTGTATGAATGTGTGTGTGAATGGGTGAATGTAAAAACTGTACTGTAAAGAGCTTTGAGTGGTCATCAAGACAAGAAAAGCGCTATATAAATACAAAACCATTTACCCCCAGAAAATGCCAATATCTCACTAATATCTCTATCTATCAAATATGTCAGGATGAAAAAGTGCGGTACACGTAGAAGACACCAACACAAATGTCAATGGAGCTCTTGGTATAAGGGCTGAAGCAGATGTCAATGCGCTGTAAACAAAAACGTGATGACTGCAGCGTAATAAATACATTCATCCTGCCTCCTGTTTCTCCACACCTCACCTGAACATTCCAGAGATTTGTATATTGTGTGCATTTGTGAATGTGTTTGACCGGAGAATCTCCTGCTGCATTGTTCATGTGTGAAAGGAACTTCTCTGAGAAAGTCTTGACTCAATTATGTGGACATTGCCTGGAGGTCATGTTTTGGAAAAAGGCTTTAAAGAGACAGACCTTTAAAAAATGGTGACATTTTAAAGTCTCTAGTTCCAAATTCCTTTATCATTTTTGCTTTGTCGACAGCCCTTTCAATTCCTCCTATATTTATATTGTCCTTTATTTGTGCTATAGCCTGGTAAAGTTGTCACAGTCTTTAATTCATTTAGTCACACAAAGTTCATTAAAGGTGCCACGATAATCAGGAGGAATGTGAGGTTTAGAAAATAAATCCTTTTTTTTTTTACCAGGTTTTGCGTCTTATTTTCAGTAATGCCATAATCCAATGCAATTCAGACAGGGATTTTCATTCATGTCTTAGAACTCAGTTTATTTATATTGTTACAGAATTATTGTGGGTTGTGACTTTGTAATGGATCCAGCTTTAATAATTGCACTCCCGTGGAAGTGCCGTCTATGGAGCCATAAACACTTGTTAGAAATGAATTGAGTTTGCTTTAATTTCTCCCTTAATTACCCTCTGGTCAATGGGTCCTCACATTTTAGGAATTCCCCTTCTGCCTCCCTCTTATCTTTATAGAGTTTATTGTGCAATCCGATATGGGTTACTCATACTCATTTTCTGTTATGGCCCCATCAGAATGCGGAGGAAGGCTCACGTTCATTTCTTTCCACATTATTTCACAGAATGATAATAAAAAAAACTCAGCGTTCTAATTTGACCTACTTGTGAATTCAACAACACATGTTAGAATTAAATAAGTTGTCTGAAAATATTCTGGGTCTTCACCTCAAAGTCAAGAGCCCAGATAGTCACACAGAATGATATTATTCAATCATCAGTTTGATGGTACACTAAAGTAAGCATGGTTTAGTCTTCCAATCATGTTTACAACATATTACAGAATGCTTGCCCTTTAATGTAATTTGTAAGGCATACTATTGAGTCAGTCTGATGAATGAAGGCTCATGTTATTTTGCACAGCTTGGTTGTTACTCATGTCAGAGTAACAACCAGTCAGCAAGACCAAAATAACTGTGAATTTACAGTTCCAAAGAACTCCATTCACACCTTGTATTAAAATGTGTCTTGAGTTATCAGATTGCAATCACATTGAGATTGCCAACATGAAAGAACGGGTGTAAGAGCATTCCCAAGATACAACGAAGACAGCCCTGATCGGCTCTGGATGTGGTCAGTGATGCTCTGTGACCAAATGGAACACAAAGAGAACGATGGCAATGTCAATCCACGTACAGCATTTTAATGGATGGGAATAAATAAGGTTTCAAATAGGTGCTAGGCAGCTAGCAGTCGTTAGCGAGTAACCTGAACCAGTTCTCCGACCTTTGTTATGGTCATGGTGAAGACAAGATCATTGTCAAAGATGGCTTCGACCTCAGCTTTTAAAAAGCATGGAAACACAATAACACATAGCTTGCAACTTCCTCTTTTCTTTTGTTGTTGTTAGTTTTTTTGACTTGCACATTTAAGAGGAGGATGTGATGATTCGACAGTTGAATCTCATTGTGAACACCACAGACACAGATTAATCGGGCTAAAGTCAAAGCTGGATCTGAGACACATTGTAATTCCAGGTGTAAATAGTGTTTTCATTTTGTTGCATGCCAAACTTGTCCTCTTAAAATAGAATTAGCACCATATGAGGTGGTTTTTACCCTCTCTATTTTACCAAAGCATGGAGTGGGTTAAAAAAAAAGATAAATCTGCAGTGCTGTATAAGCTTGCATGCACACCAGAATGTTGCAGTGAAAAAAATTTAAATAAAAAAACTGTTAAAAGTGTAAATTCAGACTCAAGTTTTGGCTGAAGTGTCCCTCCATGGAAATTCTAAAAATGCCTTTAGAGCATTAAGACACACAGTTTTGTACTAAACTAGTTTACACAAACTACTCATTAATGTCACCATGTTCCAGAGACAGATGACACTGATTGGCTGTTCTAGTAGTTTTGTATATATTTGGTCATAAACCAAAGTGATGGACAGATTTTGACCCGGTGGGTGGCACTACATGGAAAGTCAAGGGATCACCAAAAGATCATTCTGACCAGCATCAGTGTTACTGTGTTTCAACTCAGCACGGACCAGTCCCACACAGTTCAATTCACTTAGGTTGTCTTTTGCTGTTACTCACACGCACATGCTTCTTTAACACACTCCACTGGCTCTTCCACTCCTCCGCTCCCTCTGGAGGGCTTAAAGTCCAGCTTCTTCAACAACGCAAACTCAAATATATATTCCCAAGAGGTGGGCAGCCGCTCTACCCCGGCTCCGTAGTGTTTGTTTTTGTGAGTGCTTGCGCGTGCGTATGTGTGTGTTTGTGTGTCATTGTCCAGGTCCAGCACCAGCATGCTACTGCCTCACAATAGAGTCAAAGCCTGTACGCATTAATGACTAAAGCACAGCATTAGGAATGTTTACCAAAAGCCCGATAGAATTTTTAACACATTTGCCGTGAACACTGTCAAATCTTGTGTCTACACATAGCTAAATCAAATGTTTTGATTTCACATCATGCTTTCATCGCTTAAGTAGAATTTACATAAAAAAAATATGACATATCCAATACACACTGTATGAAAGCCCATATTAATGAAATATAAGTTTTCCTAAATCCATTGATACCAATGAAAATTTTGAGATACAGTGATTTCTGTATACACACATACGTACATATTTATTAGCCACAATTAGTTAAAAAATAACAGTTTTGTGTCATCACATATAAAATAAACTTTAATCATTAAAAAGGTCTAACATGTTCACATGCCTCAGGAGTCCGGATGCTAAAGATCAAAAGGTTCCGTGAATGTATCGGTGGAGAACCTTCTCCTCCCGTTCACTTCCAATGGATTAAAAGCCAGTTTTTGCCATTCACACATTCACACACACATTGCTATAGTACATGTATATGCTATGTATATTAGAGGCAGCTTTGGGTTCAGTAACCAGCCCAGGAATGGAGCTGCCTGGGATTGAACCACCGACCGTGGGCGACCTGCTCTACCTCCTGAACCATAGCTTTCCAGACATTCCTGTGCTGAGCATGTCTCCTTGAGCAAGGAAGTGAACGCCTAACTGCTCCTGATGCTGTCTCCTTTGAGTGTGGATCTGTGTAAGAATGGATGAATAAGACATAGCTGAGGCACTTTGAGGGTTGAGAGTTTTAGGATTCAGGTTAGAAGTAAATGGTAAACGTGCCTCATAAAACCATTCTAATCTGATGGCAGCTCAGACAGCTGTTCACAGCTGTGAGGATCCTCACATTCCCCAAATGTCCTCTCTTTCCCTCTTGTCCTCACTCCAAAGGTCCAAGGCTTTGTTAAGACAGCAGGTTTCTCAAATCAGATCTTTAGGGACAGACTGTCCACACTGCTATTTGCAAGTGATCACATCAGATTTTTCTTTAGGCATCACCAGCCTGTCTGCATGTGTTACTGTATTAGCGACATAGGCGTCAGCAACTTCGTAGCTACTGCCACTCTGGGTTTGGTGCAGTTGTTGTGTGTTGCACAGTGAGAGACCTCAGATATTTGAGCAGCCAGTGTCTGAACTGAGATGCATCTGTGGAGATCTGATTAAAATGAAATTTAAAAGCTTTGGACTGTGGAGACATCTCATGTGGATTTTTGCTGTTCAGATTTTCTAAAACTGATCTGATCACACACACACACACACACACGCACAATTATTATACATACACTGTACAATAAGCAGCTTATATTGTTACTGCATTTGAAATGTTCTGAATACTCTTTTTGGACAACTATCTCGTGGAATATCTTAAGTTCATGACACATATGTATTTGATTTTAAAATCTAAGGTCAGATATTTTAAAGTTTGAATCTCTGTAACAAAGAGCCAGTTCATCTTTGAGATATGGAGATGTTTCACCTACCCTCAGGGGACTCTGGATGTGAGGTCAGAACCGCAGGTGCGACAGTCAAATCCCTTCTTAAACCTTCCTTCTTCACACCTTTTGTGTCTCAAATGTGTCTGAAGATTTCTGTGACTTTGTCGGGCAGCGGTGCGGAGGCGAGAGAACAGCCGCGGTTTGACTTTCTCTCTCTGAGCCCGGACATTTTCTTCTCTCCAGTTTTTACACTTCTGTTTCTGTCACTTCTCACATGTACGGCCGAGTGCAACACCATGGATGTGTTCCAGGAGAGACTGTGTGAAAGTGTGCGTCGTTATGCCCATGTGCATCGCCCTTCTCTCTCTGGTACAGCAGGCTTCTTGCTCTGCCTTCAAGTGTGGCCCCTGTCTGTGAAGCTATAAAAAGACACATGAGGTCGGACAACAAGTTTTTTTTAAGACAAAAAATAACCGAATGAAACGGGACTCCAGAGAGAGCGAAACATCAAATACAGATATTACACTATTGCAACAGAAAGCCTGAGAAACACAGCAACAAGCATTTAAATGGGATAATGTCTAAGAGGTCTCTTTGTTGAGATTCCTACAAGATGTGGAGACTCAACTCCACTGCTGCTGCTATTTTTAACAATAAAGCGAAAAAGCATGAAACTCAATACCACATATTCCTAAGAGCAGACCAAGATCTAGCTGACGGACTTGTCTGTTTACATCAGCTGACTAACAAATGCAAAAAGAGTGCAGTGACGAAAGCTGTCACGTGGCTCCCATGTGGATCACACTCTGCCCGGTGGACACGGCAACAGGGAACGATCGTGTCAGCCCAGACACATTAAAGTCTCTGCTCGTGAGGTTTGTGATGGCGCATACGGTTTCTTTACTTCTCTATTTAGCATCACTGCACCAAATCACAACATACATTATCTCAAGGCACTTTACAGAGTAAGCTTTAGAACTTATAGTGTTATAGAGGGAAACCCACAATTCCCACTATAAGCAAACGCTCGATGACAGTGGAACGATAAAACGAGCCTCTTAGAAGATAGAAATCTCAGAAAGAAACAGAGTCAGGGTAGGTCATGTTACCAATAACAGTAGCAGCCATGGTAGAGTCATGATAATCATAAGAATATTAGAGAGTGTAAGAGCTTCAGATCTGATTCAATTCAGTTTGATGTGTATTGCACCACAATATACATTATCTCAAAGCATTTCACAGAGTAAGGTCGAGCCCTCACAGTCATATAGAGAAACCCAACAGTTCTTACCATTAGCAAACACTTTGGTGACTGTGGAGAGAACAAACTCCCTTTTAACTAGACTTAATGTGGGTGGCCATTTGCCTTGACCGGTCGGGGTGAGTGGATAAAAATGGGGAAGCGAGGAGAGAAGGTGAGAAAAGAAGGGAGAGAAGAGAGAGAGAGGGAGGGAGACCAGGAACAGCTGTGTAACCATCACCATCAAGCTCTGTCAGACTGGTTATTTCACAGAAAGTGACATTTTAATGAGTGACAATTATACATGCAATGTAATTATAAACGATAGTGGCACAAATTATTATTAATATTAAATATATATTAACAATATTAATTGATTGAGTATAGTGTCATATCTGGATCCTGCAGCTCATGAGAGAGAGAGAGAGAGAGAGACCTGACTATCAGCTTTATCAAAGTGGAACCTTTTAAGCTTAACCCTAAATGTAGTGATGGTATCTGCCTCCAGAGTGGGAGCTGGTTCCACAGGAGAAGAGCCTGGTAGCTGAAGGCTCTGCCTCCCATCCCACTCTTAGGAACCACAAGTGAGCCTGTGTCTGGGGAACAAAGTGATCTACTGGGATAATATGAGCTGGGGCTTGATTGTTAAAGGTTTTGTACAGAAGGAGAAGCAGTTTGAATTGCATGGTGAATCTTACAGGGGGAACCTTTAGCTGATGATTGCTTTTACAGGTCAAGTCAGTTTATTAAAAGGACATTATTAGAGTTTTTCTAGAAGTGATTTTTCTTGGACGAAGGTTGAAAGAAGTGTTGCGTATATGGTTGAATGAGATTGTATATACAGCACTATGAGCTTTTAGGTCACGGTGAGTACTTCATATTCAGCTCTACTGTGACTAGGCAGCCAATGGAGAGAGCTCTGGTTGGGAGTGATATACATGTAATCAAATCCTCTGGTTATAGTTATAGATTCCTGCAGCAGAACATGCCACACAGACCAAGAAAGTTAGCACTGATCAAGCTTTGATGAGACAAATGCATGGATCAGAGTCTTTGTATTGGATAATTAATGGGATGGACGGATTAATGCTTGAGATGGTGAAACTCTTGACAGTAGATGGGATACTTTCTTCTTTCTCTTTCACAATATGCAGCTAATTTGGTTTGACAGTTATATACCCTAAATAAATATATATATATATATATATATATATATATGGTAAAGTCTCGACCTTACTGTATAAAGTGCCTTCAGTTTGCCCTTTAGGCCACAAACAAAAATTCCGCTAATTGCATAAACAGTATATATAAATACAGTATACAAACAGAAACTTTTGTATACTGTTATTTCAGTAACTTGAACTAAATCCACTATTATGATTAAAAAAAATATTGTGACATTATTTAACATCAATTGATTTTTTTGGCCATATTATGTCAAATGCAATGCAGTTAATCTGTACATTAGATCAAAGCAAACAGTGAAATGCCATGTGAGCTTTCATCTGTAAGGACAGGATGATATAAATCAATGTTAGGCTGAGGTGCAAGAAACACTGTACAGTCGGCTTTATTAGCATCAGAGAAAGATCATGGTTTGGGTTCAAATAAAGACTTCCTCTTCATCATGACTACAGTAATGAGTCTGTGGTTAGGGTCAGGCAGTGCCTGTGCTGGCCTATGTTGACTGTCAACTGGAAATGAGAGACAAACAGCAGTCTCCTGTGAAAGTCCCACATTCATCGATCCATTTTCAACATCACCATTCCTCCCTTGTTTCAGACACAACTAATTATTCTCCATCTAAACATCTGACATTAATGATTCTGAATGAATGATGATATGATTATATCATTTTTTCTCAGAGAGCGGTTCAGAAATCAAGATCAAAGTTATCTTTACTGTCACTGCACAAGTACAATGAAATGTTGGATGGAGAAGTTGCAAGAGCCTATCGACCAGAAACCAGAAATTATAAAGTGTAAAATAAGTTATAAAAAAATATATATAATTAACAATAAGATGTAATTGCTCTCACCCTGCCCTCAGGAAGATGTTACAGGTCAATAAAACTCAGACCTCCAGACTCATGAACAGTTTCTATCCTAAAGCAATTCAAACCCGAAATCAATACTCAAACGAATGTTGAAATGAAAACTGCCTACTACACCCCAACTGCACAATAACTTCTGTGGACTGTGCAGTAATCATATGTGATCCAAGCACTTTATACACCTACCTGTTATGTCTGTATGTCTCTGTGTATGGTGAAATGTGTTTGGAATGTGTATGACTGTGACTTTTTCTATATTTGCATACGTTCCTCAGCACCTTATGGAGTGGCACTATACATTTAATTGTATCACCATAAAATACCAATAAAGGCTTTCTATTCAAATGTTATTCTATTCTAATTATATTTTGTTATACCTTTTATGTTGTGGTTTTAAAGGTCTAGAGATATGAAAAATATAAACATAAGGCAAAATATTCTATAATATATAACATTTCATTTCATGTGGTCGATTATAATTTAAAAAACTAGTACATACAAAGTACACAAGTATTTATATGGGTTAGGGTTAGGTGGCTAACATATTGTGTTTATCAGCTCTTTATCTTGTATTTATCACATTACACACAGCAGCCCAGACCTGACTCTAATATATTACTGTTGTGACAACCCATTGTCATACAGTGATTTGTCACAGGTCACTGACTCGTCACTGAACATGCATTCACTCAGATCTCATCCGTGTAGGGAAGAAGGAGCAGGATGGGATGCATCTTTGCTTTTCTAGGACATTTTCATGAATTCCATTATAACCCCGGAGTTGTTCGTGAGCAGTGGGTATACGTAAACACAGTCACGAGAGAAGAGAGCACATCTGAATGAGTGTATTAAGAGTAATGAGCTGTCAATATATCTAAAAAAGAAAGACATGAGTAGGTGTTTGTGTCTGTGTGCACTTCAATGCAACATATTTTTATAATATGCTGCTGGCTACAAGCAGGTCCCAGTGTTTTTGTTTTGCGCTCTAGCAGCATGCACTGTAACCACATCACAGGAACACTGAGCTGAATGAGGGCACAGCAAAACACAGACGGCACCAATTGTCACATTTTACAGCAAATGAGCACCATCAGGATAAAGTGATGATACGTGGTACATGCTAATTGTATCCTCAGTGGCTTTCAAAGCACTGAAAACCCTGTTTTCTTTCTGTTTATTTTTAAGAGTGAGTTATTTCACATGGGAGACTCCTGCTTCTCTTCTTTTTCTCTGTTCTCTCCTCACTGGTTCGCAGTGGGAGGAGCTCTGTTAGAAAAAGGCTCGTGTCAAACACTGAAGCTCTGTCACTCACAGCTGCAATCAAACTGGAATCGAATGCATTAGACGAGAACCTTTTGTGGGTTGTCTGATCATTTTTAATCAGATTAGACCGAGTCAAAGTCCCGATGTACTGGAGCAGCTTCCTTGGAGTTACTGGGCGGCAAACTATAAATCTCTAACTATTTAATAATACCCCAAAAATCTTTGTAACCTTAAGTGTTGCAAATGTTGTCATAAATATTTAATATGAGGGAGAAATATTTAAATGTTTAAGCCAAGTTTTTAGCATTTGTAACTTTTCCAAATTAACATGTCTAAAAACAACCAGACCTGTTTTTTATTTTATATTTTTTATGTTATAATTTCAAATGTTTCAAAGGTTTCCAAACATAGTGACATCTGTAAGGTAATCTGTGGATGACACCATCTAGCGATGTAGTTGTCTTCCAGAAGAGTCTGAAGTGGAGAATGATGAGCTTGATAAGGGGAATGAGAAGACCTTCTGCAACGGGAGTTTTCAAACATCACCGTCTGACCGGGTGATCATGAGCCTCTCTGCCTTGATCAGCTCCACCCTGTGTGTCGGCTTCAGTAAATGCTTTCCCGCACTCGTACCATCACTCGGTGTTGATGGCGTTCACCATGTTCTACTTGTTGTTTTGCATCAGAATTTTAAGTCTTTATACTGTGGATGTCCTGTCAAAGCCACCATCTGTTTCTCTGTCACAGACATCAAACCACAAACCCTGCAATAGATGCAGTTTTTGGAAAGAACAGGGATACTGTGATCTCGACGAGCTTTTTCGAAACTTCAACAAATTTAAGCAATCTACATCTACAAGAGTCCTGCTGGAATGTGCTTCGGTTTACTATCCCCTCACCATTCATCCATCCACCTATCTAACCACGCATCCTCATCAATCAGTGCCTCTTCGTGGACGGCCCTGCATGCTGATAGAGCAGCACTGTACCATACATTCAGCCCATTCATCCATCCAAATGACATGCATCCTTAAAATGGATGGAAATGTGCAGCATCCTGCTACATTTACTTGCAACAAAGTGTTCCCATACAGCGTATCAAGCATTAACACGGCTTGCACTTGGTAATTGCTGTTCTATAATCAAACGTATCCAGAGAACCTGGCGGTGTAAGTGCAAAAGACTGGCTGCAGACAGGGTGTAAAACATCAACTCACCGTCCACCCGCTTCACATTTGTTATGCCCAACACTGCAACAGACCACACATTTGCATTTAGAGCAAGAACGAGTAACTTAAAAGAAAAAAATCATATATATACTCTCACACAATAAGTCTCTGAAGCAACTGACACAAGAAAATCTTGGGAAATTAAAGGGATTTTAATGGGAAATTATTGTGTAGAGCCTGTTTTGGTTCTGAGGCCATTGATGCAAAACATTTTCTTAAATCTGCTCTGAGTGCAGCTTATTCTCAAAATAGAAGTAACATGCATTTAATGTACTCCGGCATATAATTAACCAACTGTGTTGATTTACTCTAAAGTCATGTGGTGACAGCAGAACAACGACCTACTATCAATTGTTTTTGTTAACCTTCATATGATATTGTAGTGTCTTTTCCACACTATTTACAGTGATGTCTTTGTTATTGAAAGTATAAATCCACTGTTGTGTTACATAATAAAGAGGTAATGGGCATCATATTTAGCAAACAGATGATCTGCGGTAATCTTTGTTGGTTTGGATGTTTGTGCTCAGGATTGGATTGGGGATCAAACATGAAGGATGGACTTCAGAGGGTGTCATTTTCAATCACTTATGTTCTGTTTGCTAGTTTTGGTTAGCAGTTGGACAATTCAGCGGCGCTCACAAGTGCTGGATGTGCTCCCCCTCAGCAGACCTACCAACATTCAGCCATCACAACAAAGACGGGTTTTTAAAGAATCCTGAGCCAATATTGCCCCTCTCAGGCAGAGACTCAACTGAGGGGCAGAGTAACAGGAGGTTCGAGGTCAATGAGGATTGTTTTTAAATCGCAAATCGTACAACGCTATCTAGTGGAGTCTCAGAATAAAGGTATAAGATGGGAATAAGCCTTATATGTCCATTTTCTGCCTGAAGGATAGGGAATAGAACAAAATACCAGTAATTTTACCAACATGAATATGACTAAATAACCATTTTGTCTCAAAATCGTACCCTTTTAAAACAACGTGCAGCCTAGAACAAAGATCTGAGTAGAATAGTCTATACTTCCTCTGAGAGATGGTAGAGGCATCTCTAATAGTAGATTGCCCATCTCTCCTCCATTTTGATGCTGGAGCTTTATTTAGACAATGGCTAGCTGTTACATAGGGACGTGAAGACAAGAGACATTCTATATGAGTTATATACTCACAGGTCACTGGTGGTGATTATATTGGTTTGAATGATGATATCGGTGAGATTACATTTTAAAAGTTACATTTTGGGTTGCTAAGCGGCTACCAGCATAGAACGAACAATGTATTTTGCATGTGGCAAATTATGACATTATGAAGTCATATGGCTTTCGTGTTTCAAATGACACTGAATTCAGCTTAGGGATGATCATCATTAACTGCTAAACTGTGAACTGACAACAAGTATTAATGGTACCATCTGAGAGGGTCTCACTGTTAACAGACTGTCAACAGACTCCCCAGCATGTGGACATGTTGCTATGTCTGAATAAAAAAACAGTAGACAAGCTGTCTGCTGTGCTGAGGACTGAGGAAGGCCCGGCCTGTTTACAAGGACGGTTGATTACAGTGATTGTCTGCTGAACGTGCATGCTGTGTGCTCTTATGCACTCCAGCGTGACCCCCCCCCCATCCCCGTCGCAGGAACAAGCACAGTAAAAGCTGATTGTTGCCAGGTTCTGACAGCCGGGAAAATTAAAAAACTTTACGGATGTTTTGACAGTTCACTAGCATGGCAGGATTCCTCCCACTGCTGCCTATGGTTAGTCCGACTGTGACAGACGGGAAACCAATGTGTTTGTGAGAGAGAGCAGGGACAGAGCAACAGCTGCACAGTGAATACTATACACAGTCGGGCAATTAAACATTGGCACAAAACACTAAGTTATAAATGTGTTATGTTGTTATGGGAAGTATAAAAATGTTTTGATCATTATAAAACTGTGTTGGGACAAATGGAGCTATTGCAGTTAATTGCCATAGTGGCTGTTAATGTGAGACACTCACTGGCCCGTTGGTCAGTTTTATTCAGTTGTATCTGTTCACATCAGCTGCAGATGTGTCATGACTTTGTGAATCGTCATGTTCTATTGTTTGTGCTGCCTTTTGTACATGCAAAAATATACTTTTTTCTTTTTTAAGTTGTTCTGGTATTTCTTTTAATATCATAAACAGTGGTCCATATTAAATAGAACATTTTCAACTTGCTGGTGAATGGTAAATGGTTGATTAACGAGTGTTGGCTGTCAGTGAGAATTTTTTTTTTTTTTAAATGTAGCTGGTTATCCACTCGGAATAATGAATGGTTTCAGCACACCGACAGGCAAACATTAAATATAAATGTGACTCAAAGCTGCGAATTAAACAATGTGCCATGTAATGAGCCTCATTCAATCATATTTACATTTTACACTTGAATTAACTGCCGAGCACAAAGGACATTAGCAACTGTCTGCAAGAAACCTGCGAGCCAAGTTTCATGTTTAAATATAATTTCAAACTCACGCTCTCATTGAATGAAAGTATTTGCTGCGCCGTCCTTTACAAATCCTTTCAATAGTCAATACAATGTGTAAATATTTCCACTGCCTTTCCGTCTACCTGAAGCCTTTTCTGCAGTTATGGCTGTCTTCGCCCCCTCTGCTGCCGCGTTATGAAGATACAGTATTTACCTTTTAGGTTTCAGTGCATTTCACACACTTTCTTTATCTCCTTTCATGTATCTGAAGCTTCACTGCCAGTACCAGCGTTGAGCTGCACAGCAGGCTCTGAAAGCTCCCACAGGCAAACCATTCCAGGTGTCTTGTGGTTCTGGGGTCTGTATTGTAATTTTACAGTATACATCAGTCGGAAACTGCTGAATGAATCATTTAGTGAGGTGGTGGGAGAATAAGGATAAGTCTGGCAACGCCGCTGTTTCACAGTTACTACAGTCCTGCATCATGCATTGCTGGTTCTAACATATTTTTAAGTGGATTACACAAGTAAGTCTGATTGTGTGAATTAACCTTCACCACAGGAATGAAAACCACAACCCTGAAAGTGTGTGACTTATCACCTCGAGTAAAGGAGTGTGTGAAAGGAGAAGGATTAGAAAAAATTGATGAGCATAACTATTATGTATGTTGATAGAAACCTTGTTGTTATTCAAGTCACAGCCCCAGCCTTCCTTCTGAGGTCCGCTGTGTATTCCCCTCCAATTAGCATCATAATTAGCAACATTGGATGCTAATCCATGGCTAATTGGTTTTGATAGATCTCTAGAAACCAAAAGAAATTGTGTCACAGCCTCTGCCCTTGGATTGCAGCAGAAGGGTGGTTTCGTCTACTGTTTTCTATCTTGCTGTTCATGGGACGCATCACTTCAACTACAGTTCATTATTGTAAATACATTAGACTCCAACAGCTTTATCTCAGCCAATTTGTTTCCATCTTAATGTGTTAACCCGTTCAGGATTGCTGGAATCTGCATATGTACAACTTGCTTTTCTTCTTTGTGAGTAATTGTACTTTAAATGTGAACGTGATTGATTTAATTCGTATAGCTGGAAGAATCCTCTGTTCTCTCATTCTGTAACACACACACACACACAGATTACCCTTGCTAGGCCTCTATGTCTCAAGACAGTACTTTGGGTCCTGTTTTTTTCACGCTCTTTGGCTGTGAATTGTTTCTGCTCCAGAAGGCTGTAGAATAGTCTCATCCAGGGGAACGTGATACAGCAGCAGTTCCTGAAAGTGGATGTTTTTGCCATTGCAAAGCCAACTTTTCTGAACTTCCCTCACAGAAAAATGATAAGATACAGTGCACTATCCAGGGTGACGGGTGGTGAAGCAGATACCTTTTGTCCAGATGAAATTCAGTTAATCCAGCATGTTTCTTGGAATCACTAAAATAACCACAATGAAGATTTCCCTATGTTTGTTTGTTGTTTCAGTATGTACCTGGACATCTTTCCAAGTAAACCCAATGCTGATGTCAATTAAAACCAATAGCAAACATTTTAGGGCTCTGATATCAAAAACAAAACCATGACATTTCAGCTCTCTTGGTCCCACTGGTCATACCAGACAGAACCTGTGCTGATATTTGCTCCAGCAGATATGCATCTCTCCCCTCATCATGCTGTTCTATGTAACACACATATTTTAGCATGAAACCGTAAGTTGACAATACCCTGTGGTATGTTTCCAGCGTCCTGGGTGGTTAGAAATACATTTTTGTGGGAACTAGGCATTTTTGTGTTTGATACATTTCACATCTACTTGACTCCCCCTTATATAATCTTAATCTTAGAGGCTTACTTTAGTCACTTAACAGCCCAAGACCCCCTGGGCTGCAAGTCAATATGTGTGGTCAGCAAAAGATTAAACTGCAATCATTAGCAAAATTACATTCTGTGGATTTTGTTTGCTTGTTGTTGTTTTTTAATTGCTGCAATGAATGTTCAAGTGGATGGTTTGGAACCCAATGTTTATGAATTTTAAACCAGAAAACATGATTTACATCGACAATCACTGCTTAATTTGGACAATAGGCAAGTTCTTACAGCTGCCAAGTAGTTTACAGTGGTAGAAGTATGTCAACAGTATTGAATATGACTCTGCTTTGTATGAGTCTTATAGGAACGCATTTGCCAACAACCACTTTTGTCATCTAGCTTCCAGGATGTATTGGAATGTTCCAATGTTTTTTAAAGCTTCACTCTCTGCAGTACCTTCACATGGCAACTACAATGTAATTAAAAGTATTGTCCAACATCTTTGACCACATGTAGTGTATTCCAGCAATGTTTTGTTTGTTTTTGTGCACAAATATACAGGCCAGCATGTGGTGGGTATCATTGGCAGCAGGGGATGTGTATGCTATGGAAAACTACCGTCTGTGCAACACATAATTATTAGATGTATACACGTAAAAATGTATACATCTAATTAACTCATAATTTCTATATGATTCTGTTCAACCTTCATCACAACCCATCAAACCAGGCCCCATTATCTGCAGAAGCAGTTACATTCCACTGTAGCCAATGCAGCTTACCTCAACATACAGTACGTAGATGACTAGCCGCTTGGCATTATATGCATCAGTAATCTTCAGGTCATGTCACTGTTATACGGGTGATATGAAACAGGCTCAAAGCTGAAAACCCTGATGCTAAGCTCTCCTTTCCTGGTTTGAATACAGGATGGTGGATTGCTGAGACTGACCTCTTCCTCTTCTCAGCAGGTAATGAGAGGGCCAGTCAGAGAAGCCAAGTTATCACAGTTTGCAGTGTTTTCATTATCTAACCAGCGCTATTTAGTGCATGCTCTCTCTCACTACCGCAAGCTATGACTTGCTCACACTATGGTCCATAACATTGTTACTATCGACATAGTCAGTCAGACCTCATAGTTTCAGCTGCAGTTGTGGCATGCAATGAAATTATTTCTCTCACACAAGAACTTGTATTTCACTCTTACAATTGTGTACCTGTCACTCAGAATCTATTGCATGTGGAAGTGACCTTCGTGAACCTGCATGTGCATCCCGTTACCCCCATAAATAGAATTAATTCTGTGGGAAACGTTGAGTTTGGATAATGTCCACAGGTGAGATCTTAATATTCTTTTCGTGGACACCTGCCTGACTCTTATCTTTTTCTTGTTTTATCTACATTTTCTTTTTCTGCTATCCTCTATTGATGTCATTGTCAGAAGACAAATAGATTATTAAATATCCAGGTCGAGTTTTCTTCCTTCTTTTAGTCAATAATTCAATCAATAATATAATAACTGTCATTTATAAAGCACTTTTCAAGGTATCCAAGGCCACTTTACAGAAATAGTTGTTCCCAATGTTGAACAGCTTTTTCATTGACTTGAGGCTGCTTGAAGCACAAGCAGTCCTGTTTTATGCTCAGCACATGGCCAGTAATTGTGTCTGCAAAGAAAACTGAAAACCGCCACTGAAGACGATGGAGTGAAAATGATTTTGCTGGCATTTGGATCTTGGGGCCACCGGGGCTGGAATCCTTGTTGGTCTCTACCCCTGAGCCTTTTTGGTCAGTGCCCATTGAAAGTGGAGATATTTTGCATCCCTGGTTCACATATCTTTCTGAAGTTTTTAAGGTGAATTTTACAATGTAACGTTATCAAAATAAGTCAAGTTTGACTTTCCCATACAGACTAGAGCCACAACAATGAACTGAAGCTCATACTGGCCTCAAGTAGGGGGTCCTCTGTTACAAAGTGTTGGTACCTGATTATTTGGTATCCCAAAACAACAAGTTAGTATCTTTCAGATTACTACAACCTCTGAAGATGCAGAGGTGGAGCAGTGGATCAGTATAACTACTGTTTTAATGGAACACATTCCTGTGAGATGAAAAGGTACTAACAGGGTCATAATAAGAAGAAGATTAATTAGTTCATTGTTGTTGCAAATATTCATTTCTTGTTCACCAAAGGATTTCAAATTAAACAGGCTCCTAAATGAGGCGTGCTGTCGGTATCTGCCCTTTTCAGTCTCTAGCATTTTTTATTATATATACTTAAGAAAGACTGCAGGAATAAAGTCTAAATTCTATCACTCCTACCTTAGATATCTGTTTCCTTTGACAGTGTGACTGCACATAGACCACATATAGATTGTGTTCTATCTGTGGTGTCGGCAACAGCCAGAAGAACAATGCACAGGGGCTGGAGTCCTCCATGAGCAACATCATCGAGGGACCCTCAGGGCCGGCTGGTCTTGATAATGTGGGGAGCGCATGCTGCATTCTCATTGGACTCTCCCCAGCCTGACAAGTGTCCTCAGTCTGAAACACCCTTCTAAACTGTTCAAACTCTTTAACATTGATTCTAAAATTTACCAACCAGTCCATCACATTTGCTAGTTAGATAATTACACATGGCTGCTGACCTAACAGCTTGTCTCTTTTTACTTTGTACCCCATGAAACATTGTGCGCTCACACTATTCATGCTTCCTGTTGTTTTGTATAGATTTATTTAGAAGATCATAGTTTAATGGACTATGCTTATGAAAGGACCATTGAGCTGCACTTCGAACTGTCATGAGTGTCTTTTCAACGGTTTGTCGAATTGAAAGTTGTTCTAACTGGGTACTGTTTATGTGTGTTCTAAAATGAACTTTTCAAACACTACAGGATCAAATTCTGTTTTTGCAAGAGCCTGAGGTGTCTTTCTAGTTTGGCTTACTGTGTTAACATGTTTAAATTCAAACCATCTTCAAATGCTGTATTTAAGGACATTAGTGATACAAACAACAACTGTTTTGTTTTCAGTTCTCTTACTGAATTATTTAATTTAGATTTGATGCAATATACACAGAAGAAGAGTTGGTGAAATAAAAAGGTTAAAAATGAACGATTACAACTAATAAAACTAAATAATTTAGCTCATGCTGACTTTACCGTTGCCGTATATTGTTTTATTTTCCCAATGAAGTATTGGTAATATATTTTTGCTGCCTTTAACTAAAGAGACTGACTTAATTGTCACATTCATAATATGATCAATTGTGTTTTAAAAAGTGCTACTGCAACACAATAAAACATGGATCTAACCACACACACAATAGTCCTCATTAAACATGTTTAGCAGAGCCAGCAGTTGTATGTGTTTATAGTTCATCTGTCAGTGATGTGTCGTCGGAGCAACTTCTACTGTGACAGCTATAAACAGGGAGATCGCATGAATTTAGGTGCTACAAAAACGGCTCCCAAAAGGAAAGTGGTCACTGTCGGGTTTTATAACAGACGATCAGACTGAACAGCGACCTGTATGAAGAACCTGAGGCTGCAGGTTTTTTCAAGTGAAAAAATGTGTTTAAAATGAACAGAAACTTTTTACTTTCGACTTACTAACTCCACGGGAGGTTATGATAAGGCTAAGGTTAAGGAAGGGTTGAGGCACACTGGCAGTGAAAGCTGCCATTGGACGTAAATCTTGAGGTGCTGAATTGTCTAATATTGACAATTTACAGGGTTGGAATCCTGTAGATCCTCTTAAGAGGCAAGGCAAGGATAGGTACATTTATTTGACTAGCACAACAAGGCAATTCAAAGTGCTTTACATAAAATACAAAAGGCATCATGACAAATTTTTAAAGCAACATAAGACAATACAAAAAAGCATTTAAAAAAGAAATTAATAGATAAATACAATATGAATAGAATCAATAAATAGAATAAGAAATAAAAGAGTAATTATTTGATTTAATAAAAAGCTGTGGCAAACACGGAAAGACTTCGGCATTGATTTAAAAGAACTAAGATTTGGAGCTGAAGTGCAGTTCACTGGGAGCATGTTATGCAAAAGGTGGAGCATAACAGGGCTAAGTCTACTCACAGTCTGGAGTTACACGATGTAACCCAGCTGATTTTTTCTATTGTCCATTCTCCTTTCAAATTAATAATCCATGGGCACTAAGTACACAGGGTTTTCTCTCTTATTACAGCCTATTAGATCTATGAAGCTTCAGCGTGATCTTTCTGTACATATAATGCTGCCTGACTCCTGAGCTGTCAAAGTCATTCATGTAATTGCAGTAGTATGGCAGCTCTGTGCATTCGTAGGAACATGTATAATGAGCTCAGACCGAATGGCTGGCATCAAAGGGACTTGAGAAAAGCAGGTGGAACGTTGTATTATCCTCCAGAGATAAATGATTTATTGATTGATTGATAATGTGTTTACCCAGAGAGAGAGCAATGCTTGTTTTTAATATTTGAAGAGCTGTAATTTATTAATGTGCTCAAATTGAAACCGTTTTTCGGTTACAAATTTATTGTATACAGTGTATCTGCTGTTTTGCATCAATAAAAGAGAAATTCCAGCATTTCTGTTAATGGAGATGTTGTTTAAATTCTACCAAGGACACTGGTTTTCTGAGCCTTGAGGTATCATTAGTAAATCATTAGTCACAATCAAATAAATAGACCAATTAATTTCAAAATCCACCAACCCAATCCATTTTAATATGGCAGTGTATTAATATTGAAAGGGCCGAGTAAACAGCTTATATGTGATAGTTTCAAAAATAATCTCCTCCAGTACAAGGAGGCCCTCCATTAATATCATGTATTACATATCCACATGGTTTCTGGCACAAATAGCTCCTTAGCGCAAGTTAATGTATTCTCACTCTTTCTCGTGCTCATTTCATTATAAATCAATTACAGGTCTCACAAAACAGAGACAGAGGAAGAAATAAAAAGAGGAATCATTTCAGCAGAGGCTTCCGCAGCCAGGCTCCGTCACTGATGAAACAGTTATTGCTTGCATATTGTCTGTGCCCTATTTCTACATCTACATGCTTGCACATGAGGATGGTACAGCTGATAGGTGAAGTGATTTCAACTGAAAGTCCTGTAAAAACACAGACAGAGCATTTTGACAGGTGGATTTGAAGCTTTTGTCAGATGCTGTTATCAACTTTCTTCTCTGCTTGAAGTATGCAAATGTGCTCATTGTTAGAAGAGAAGACAAAAATCTGGATTGAACAAGTGGGTAAGTTAGTTTGCAGGAGAGTGGAAAAACTCAGTGACAGACAACGGTATATGTAAATCACAGTTCTTTAAAGGCGCTATTTGATACAAACTTTAGCATTGTTAATTTGAATTGGCAGATGTATACATGTAATTTCAGGGTCAAACTTCAGTTTGTTACTCACCAAGAGACTCTAGTCTCCATCAGGGCTAACTCACAATAATGGCAATACTCTTGATTTGCTCTAAGTATTGATAACTTATTAGTGTCTGATCACACGTTTTTTACACTGTTTGCAACGCCAGGACCCAATTCAATGCATGGCCCATTGTCACACTCCCAACAGCAACAGTTGTGCAGACAAATTTGCAGATGTCTTTGCCAGGAGAAAGAATATGGCTTCCCCTTACCACATCAGTGACTTTGTGTGTTCCTATGCTACAATGTTTGTCATCGTAATGTCATTGCCCAACTGAAAAATGGATGAACAATAAGATACACTGTCTTAAAAGAGAGTGAAGAAAGGTGGAAAAACACTGAAGTGAGGTTCAATCATTTACATAAAGGAACCATGTTCATGATAAGATGGTGAAGCTTGCTTCTCCCTGTTTTACACCCTGTTTTGGTCGTCAGGATGTAGATTAAACTATTGCCTTCATGTACTCCTGGGGTTGACTGCCTAGCCCATGTTTTTTTATTGTGCAAGTTTAGCACATCGTTTCAAGAATTCAGTCATTGTCTACCAAATGCTTCCCCATCTAGCACTCTTGACATATTACAACCTCTCTTTTTAAAGATGTTTTTAGTTCTTTATGTAGTAGTATTTAAAGCACACCAGTTTTCAACCACTCTTAAAAAAACAGTCACTGTCAATCTACATCCAAACTTCTTTTAATTTGTACAATCTTTGAAAAAGCAATATATAACTTTTACAGGCCCTGGACCAACAATGAAATCCAGTCTAGTTTTCAGGGTAAAATAAAGAAAACTGCTTTGCTCGTGGTTTCAAATGATAATATAATATAATGTGTGCCAATGCAAGGGCAGCCATTGACACTCTTGACCACTCAATTCTTCTTAGTATACTTGGAGGTATACCAGGGACTTCCCTTGACTGGTTTGCCGTCTATTAGTTGGAGAGGAGTTTTTCTGTGGCCACTGCTTATTATGTCTCTTCACATGCTTGGCTGAAATGGGGTGTAGCCCATGGCTCAATATTTGGTCCTATTCTTTTCTCCTTGCACATGCTACCATTTACTCACGTAATTTCCTGATTTTAGTGACTTTCTTACTGCTGTTATGCATATATATTTATACTCTTCCATTTTTATTTTTTTTGTAAACTTTGTATGGCTGTAGGACTGTAAGATAGCTGTAAAGGACAGGATCTCAGCTAACTTCCTCCAACTTCACAATAGCATCCTCATCATATACCTTAAGAGCCTTTCTAAGCAAACAAAACAACAGTGTGTTGATCTTTTTGCAGAAAATGTTCAGTAAACCCAGAAAAATCCAATCCTGTTTCCTCTAACCAAGAAACAAACTTGAGCGTTGTGTAACCGCTAAGCCCTGGATCTGCTGAATGGTTGTCGGTTGTCTGTTGTTCACACTGGCAATGTGCAGAGCTGCAATGTGAGGTTTCTGGTATGATTACTGTGTTTCCTCAAATAAAGGTATGTAGAGGGCGGACTCTACGGTACAAAGCCGTTCATCTCCTGGTCCCATACATAACAATAAAAACCTTGTTAACACAAATGAATGTAGTCAGAAATGCAAGAGTGCTTTACTTTGTAACAGGAACAGGAAGTGTTGCAAATATTTATGTTGCGACATATTCAACAGATAGTGGTCACTGTCCATTCTGCTGTGAACCATGAGCAGTACGCGGAGAAAACAGCCTTGATTCTCTAGAAGAGCAGCGCAGCTCATGCAGCCAGTGTGCATTACTTACGTATGATTCAAATAGGCTCAGCTTGATAGCAGAAAGGACAGGTTCATCTAAAAATTACATATTTATAGTGTGTATCTGAACTTTTCTTTATCTAGAGAAACTGACATGTATTATTATAGGATATTTTGTGAATTGATTTGAAATAATGAGTCTGTGAATGGCTGTGGACAAGGTTACAATTAGGCTTGTATCTAATTAAGGTACATTTATTTATAATCAATAATACACGACATTGTTAATATGTGAACATTTGATGAGATCATTTTTAACAACACTACCTGTCAGTCTAAGACTTCACACTTCAACATTTGATGGATAGCCATTGCCTTTTTTTGACAGCTATTGCATGGATACTCTGGAAATTTGGTACAGAAAGTCAAGGTAATTCAATGTAGAATCTATCAGTACAGCCTCACAGAGAATTGTGGTTTATACGAAATCATCTCTCCTGTTTATGAATATAATGTTTCAGCTCACTCGCACTGACAGTTTTCACTCTTTAAATTACTCCAATCATCTATAAAGGTGATGGGTCCCACTGAATTCTCATGGGACTGGAGGATAATCAAATTGTGTTGTTAGGATTAAGATAGGATGGGAACGGCAGCTGGCAGGGCTCATGAAGACACTTCCTACATTAATGTCCAACCAATTCAGCATTGCTTGTTTAGCTAAACCCGTCGGTCTTACATTAACTTTTTGGTTCAGTCACAGCACTCACACAAACAATGTTTCCGAAAAACAACTTTAAGAAGTCTGCAATAAACATTGAAATCAGTGACCAGCCAGTTAAGAAAGTTGAACAGAGGACTGATATAAAGCAAAAAAAAATGAATGTTGGACTTGACAATGTTAGGTATGCTGTGTCTGTCTTGTTTTGCAGAATCTTTTATTCATTTTTTTCCTTGCATTTAAATATGACCTTCCATAAATCGACATTATCTTCTTTAATAAGTGTTACATTACATTACATTACATGTCATTTGGCAGACGCTTTTATCCAAAGCGACTTACATTAAGTGCATTCATCATCTATGAAGGGCCATTTAGGGGTTCAGTATCTTGCCCAAGGACACTTCGGCATGCAGATGGGGAAGACTGAGGATTGAACGACCGCTCTACCCCTCAGCCACAGCCGCCTCTGTGTTGGCTTTGATGCTTGGTCTGCTTTAGAAAAACAAGTTTCCACTCTGAATGACAGTTGCATGATTATTTATTTGTTTATTTTAAGCAACATTGCTGAGTGATAGAATTTCTTGAAATTAGTCTTCTATAGATAATCGACTATCACCGAGATTTTCAAAGACAAAGCAACTATATAACATTACATTACATTTTATTTAGCTGATGCTGTAACTTGTTGTATTCAAGCAGAAACTTTTTATTTTACTTTATTGATTTTATTTTTATTTGTCAGATTTCAGGGGCTAGGATTAACTCTGATTGATTGATTTTCTTTTCTTCTTTCTTTCATTCAGGAAAGAAGACATTTGATGAGCCCAGACCCAACCATCTGCACCTGACTTTTGTTTTCAACATCAAAATACACTTCTGGCAGATTTTGGCCAGAAGAGATATTGCTGTGTTGAAGCACAAGTACACTATGGACTTAAGTTGTACCTACTTGGATCTTAATTTTACTTTTGGACAAAGGCTGTTTCTAGTCTGAACTTCTCATTAAAATCCAAATGGACTTCATGGGTATGAACAACGTTAGGAGGAAGAAAATGAAACCTCAAATTCCAAGTAACATCTAATGTCCACACATATTTTGAGTTGTGAACCAGATTATGGAGTTTGTTTTTATTTTTCTGAGGGAACTGTATGAAATGATTCTTTGGACTGCACCATGTGGGCATTCCTGGATACGCTGCACTGGAAAAAGGACTGCAAACCTGAGGGTTTGAGTGTATTTGTGGGCGTGTTTGTGTATGCCCTAGGTGGTCTGACACAGTGGAGGTGAGAGGGGAACACATTTCCAGACCATTTTTCTTTACAATGAGAGTTCCAGCCAGTGCGGCTGCAGTTTCCTGTCTTTGTCCTCTGGTGGTCTTCCTATGTGTTGTCTCCCAGAGTTGTTATGGGACCCGGGTCAATCTGAGCCCTCACACAAACCCCAACCTGTACCCAAACCAGAGACTGATATCAGTACCTGAACCAACCCCAATCCCAAGCAAAAGTCCTGACAAACATAAGACTGCTCTGATGCCCAGCCAACCCTTGAGCTCTGCCAAATATGTCTGGAGCAAGTTTCAGTTAAAGCCAAGACTTGATACTATGTTCTATCTCACAGACACCCATATGCCTAACCAGCCCAACCTTCTGTCAGCAATCTCTCAGGCTGCATCAAGCTCAAACACTAGACTCAAACACGGTTCTGATTCAAAGCAAGGGTTGCCATACAAATCAACATCTCAGCAGGTGGCAAGACACACCTTGAACAATCCCAAGCAAGCTTCAAACATCAACTCCAAAACCGTACCAAAACCAAGGCTTGGATCTTTGTTTCAGCCTAAGCCTAAGGCAGGTCCCAAGGTGACTGGGCCTAAGACTAATCCTGATTCAGTCCCCAGCACTAAATTATCTTCAATTTTCAGTCCTAATCAAAGGTCCAACACATCTGATAGGATGAGCCCAAGCACCTCCTACAATACCAGCCCAGCTTCGCTATCCAATCCCAAGTCTAATTCCAAAGTCAGACCTTCTTCGCAAACAAATACAAATGCAAAATCGGACGCAAAGATCACCCCCTCAATCTCCAGAACAGCCACCAGAGCACAAAGGAACCAGACCAAGTTGTTGGACACAGACAAGGATCCTCACCATCGGCCCAAGAGGGGCTGGATCTGGAACCAGTTCTTTGTTCTAGAGGAACATATTGGACCTGAGCCTCAGTATGTCGGAAAGGTAAGATATCTTAATTTTTCTACTTTGCAACCAGTAGATCTATTTTCCCTTTTTTCTTTTTAGAACATGTCTTGATCATTAATCAAGTACTTTTTTTACATTTCTTAAGCTTTCTTGTTTATCCCTTGTTAAAACCATTTCTCATGTGAGAGTGTATTCTGGATACATGCAGTGATTTCTCTATCCAATTCATTATCTTTTATTTTTCAGCAGAATCTTAAGTGTTTCCATACTGAGGCCCATTTTTAAACTCAGTATTACATGCAAAATATAGTAGTACACAACGTTAATGCCCCCAGTTATTTTTGTAATGAGTCACAAAAGTAGCAGTCACAGATAATGGTAGGAATAGAAGGTACTTTTAAAATGTTGCTCAAAGAGTTTGGTGACAGAAAGGCAGTCAGTGATCAAAATAAAAAGAGCTGTGAATTAAAAAAGAATTGGCATGGAGTGGGAAATGACATTGTATACTGCAGCCGAAATGAAATTTGCCATGGGAGGAGACCACAAGCAAAGGGCAGATCATTCCGGAGTTCGATTTAAAATATCTTACAGCTCCTCTATTATCTATACCACTTATCCTTAGAGGGTTGCAGGGGGACTGACGCTGATCCCTACTGACATTGGGCATGAGGCCACATAGAATTTCTTATGGCTAAGTGGCGAATCTGTAAAAATCGGAGGTACTTAAAATGTTTCAATTGCCTATTTCTTTATTGCTGTGTATTTTCAATGTATTATTCATAACATACTGTAACTGTATTCCAAAACAAAGTCATACTGTTGGCATCATTTCAAACATAGAGACACTCGTAGCCTCAAGCCTTCAGAAGTTTAATTGTTGTTATTTCAGCCCATATTTTGAAAAGGTCACAACATATTTTCTGAAGAGAATTCCAATAACTGCACAGCTGGTGAATAGGGTGGGAAATGCTGAATATTTAGGAGGAAAAACTGTTAGAAAGCTCACAGGTACAATCAATATATAAATGAATAAATACTTGAGCCCATTATCCAGTGCAGCCAACCTGGGGAAATCTCTCTGAGGGAGAGATTCTGTTTTTTTCAGTGTTTTCTACAGGACTCTCTGAATGTGAATGTAAAAATAACCTTGAAGCATGTGTGGTACACAGATAGAATGGCTCATCTTTGCATTTTTACTGCATACGCCGGCAACACACAAAACTCTCTTGCACCAAGTGTAGATTGTCCACAATGTTCCATTGTAGATATATAAAGCTGTACCCTCTTGAGTATTACAAGGCATCAAAGGGTTGGTAATCCAGTTAGACACAAATGCTACATACTGGAGAACCATCTCTTATCATATAACTAAAACATTTCACCAGAGAAACAGAGGCTTTTGCTGTCAGATGTTTAAAAATCCCAATCAAAAACCAGGACGCAAAGATTGTTACTTTCATCCAAATTACTGGTCTGAATCATTCCAATACAAATTTCATACACAGACAATACAGAGACATTTTTACGAGTCAAACCTTTTCTGGTAATAAGATGCCAACTCAGCATGGATTTTCGGTTTAAGGATTTACAATCAATCTGATGCTACTGCCTTCTGTCTACCCACTGCTGCTCAGTGGGTGGGAGGGACTGAGACATGGGTACCTTTTGGATTCACACATACTGTGTATTGCATTGAAAACTGGTTGTTAATTGCAGGTTGTTTTTGTGTAATTCTACTCAGACTGTTTTTCTAAACACCAAGGTTGCCGCAGAGATTTTTAAACATTACAGCTTTAAATGGAAGCCAAATAAATTATTTAGGACTTAAAGGATAGACAGACGACAAAATATGTGTTTAAATACAGCGTCCGCTTCCTGCGGGGGACCCGGTCCACGCAGAGGATGCCAGCTATTGCGTCACCAGCTTGTCCTGCTGTTAAAGACAAAGGATTAAACCAAATTTAGACACATTTAAACTTTCAAATGGTTTGTTTAGTCATGTGTCTATCTGAGGCACAGGCTGAGGAATAAAGGTTTTTGTGAACAGCCACTGAAAGTTATGTCGCTGCTGACAGCCACTGCTTCTGCTCAAAGCATTTCAAAATGCTCCACCTCAGCTTCCACTGCTGGAGAGTTAATGTGGTTGCTCCTAACTCCCTGTTGTGTTGAGCTCAATGTTTCCTAGGGTCAGGGTCAGATTATAGGATTAACTGAATTAACACACTCTTCCCTTTTCCCAAGTGGATCTGTAGTTGAATTATTTGTGGATATGATTTCATCACGGCATTTTAAACAGGACAAATTAGCCAAAACGTCTCCAACTGGTTTGTTTGTTTAAGAGTGTCATTCATCACTTCAGGAAAATCCTGTCAGCAGCAGTTTAAGCTGCACAGAGACAAATACCTCTGGCTAGGAATCTATGCTTTAATAGAAATAAAATCTCGAATGAGTGTGTTGTAGTTAAACATGATCCTGTTTCTCTTGTCAGACACTAAATGACCAAAAAACTGACATTTGATTTGTGGCTCACAAATACTGCCTAATGGCCAAAATAACACAAAGTCCCATGTTTCACTGACATGTCACTGTAACCTTACCCCGTGTGACACTGGTGGATTATTCAGACCCATGGTTACCTTAACCAAGGATAAAATCAAAAGACTCTCAGACCAGCAGTTCACAAACTTGTGAAACTTTAAAATTGTGTTATATACAAGGCAAATATACCAAGAAGATATTGCTGAGGAATTTTTTTCGAGTAACACAACCAATTGTTAGAGAGGAAAATGTTACTAAACAGCAGATCAATACGGTAAACAAACACACAAAGAAACCTTGAACAGAACCCAGAAGATAGGAAAAGGAACATTTTGTCCAGCACATTTACATAGTAATTGGCAGACATGTTCATTCACAGCTTTGAAGTGAGGTACAATTGAAGCAAATAGAAAAAGTGTTTTTGAAAAACAGACTCTTTTAAGTGCCAGATGGGGAGAAGACTTTTTTTTTAATTAGGTGCATGAGAATTTGTGGACAAATAGAAAAGTAGGTTAGAGGGCCATAACTTCCTAAATGTGGACACATTCAGGCATTGCACAACAGTGAACCAAACATTTTAAATCCTCAGGGTGAATGTGGGAATCACTTCTTTTTAATTGTGAAAATATGGCTGAAGATACAGAGCTAGAGAGAAGGTGTTTGGATTCCAAACAGGTTTCTCGGGGCAGACTTCTGTGCAATAGGTCAGTATTTAGATCGCATGGTGAGAAATGTATGGATACACTTAAAGGTCCGGTGTGTAAGATTTAGGTGAAATGGATCTATTGGCAGAAATTGAATACAAAATAATCCTAGTGATCTTTTCATGAGTTTGTTTCATAGAAATTGTACGAATGGTTGTTTTCTCTACCCTAGAATGGGCCCTTTATATTGAAATACTTTATATTTACATTGGGAGCGGGTCCTCTCTACAGAGACTGACATGCTTTTTACAGCAGCCCAAACTGGACAAACTAAACACCTTGAGTTTCAATGAAAACTGAAGGTTACCACAGGTTCTCTTTCTAATTGGAAGGGGAGGGTGAGGTGAGGGTTATTCAGCTGCAAAATGCAACTTCACCACTAGAGGTCACTAAATTCTACACACTGAACCTTTAAAAAAGTTGTTATACATCAGAAAAGAGAAGATAAGATGAGAGAGGATAAGATCATATTTTGGTTACAGCACCCTTTCCCGCTGAGACCCTTACATGATAAGTCGTAAAGATAAGGAATGGATGGATGGAAACTAATCCTTTATTAGTCCCACCACTATGGAGGAATTTGCAGTGTTACAGCAGCAACAGGGATTGTAAAAAATGGAAAGCATCAGTAGAACAAGTACGGTAATAAAATAGTAAACGTGCAATATACACATAAGGAAATAGGAAAATATAAAGTAGCTGTCATTTATACAATGCAAACAAGATTGTACATTAAAGATATTGAAATTGCAAGAGTAAGACATCATTAGTTTCTGACTGAACCTGAATATCTGACTGCTGAGGCACTGGAGAGTCTGAATGATTAACCTAGTTCAATAAAATACCTTATTGAATAAAATAACATGGTAAACAAATGGGAACAAGTGCGTGTAGAGGGTAAACAATTATAATCTACTTTGCTACATGGCTGGAGTTGGGTGCATTTGCTCAGGGTGTTCAAAAGCAGACACACTGTAGACGAATGATGAAATATAGATATAGGTGATGAAATTGATGAAATAGGTAGAGGAGATATTATCACCTCAAGCTTGCATCCAGGCAACAGGCTGTTGTTATTCAATCCACATACGTATGTGCACACACACACACACACACACACACACACACACACACACAAACACACACGGTAATCCTCCTCTCACTCCAAATCAGGCTTTGTGTCTGAAGCTGAGGGGAGGCTGTGGCACTGAAAAGTCAGGATGACACTGTTGCATCAAAATACCCCCAAAAGATGTTAACACATAAAGGTTGTGTACACAGTACTCATGTGTCACACTGTGCAACATGGCTAAAAATGGCTGTAAACATAAATTAACACGAGAGGAAGATTTCCATGAGTTGATCTATAGATCTGCAGTGAGACGTCATGGTGAAGACAGGCAATCCAGGCAACAAGCTGGTAAACATAGATTCAAATAATTGAGCAAAGCCCAGATAAACATTTACTGTAAATGTCACTTAAACATACTTTGAATGTAGAAAGTGACTGCAGAGGCAATGAAGAGTCCAGATGACATTGTTGATTGATCCAAACTAGAATTTATGACTTGAGACATAGTTTGTGCATCTTCCTGTGCAACATGAGGATATGACGGCCGCAGAGAGCGAGGCCTCTGAGCAGGCCGGGCTCCACTGCTTGTTCAGAAGTTCACTATTGACACTAATGCGACAAATGATTGGATAAAAAGGAGACAAGGCTCTGAGGACAAACTCACTAACGTGCTGCTAGAAACCAAGGTAGTTGCCTAACGAGCAGACAAATCAATCAATATACAAAGGACTTCAATATTGCTTGAAGGAAAAAGGTTTGAAATAATTCCATAGATTCAACTTTGATATTGCAGTGTAAAAATCTGAGCTCAATGTCCAAAGTCATTTTAAAGCAAAGAGCTCACTGCAACACTTTCTAAGGTTAAGTGCATTTTCCTCACATTTCCGTGTTATTAAAGGTCACTGTTAAAATACACAAGAAAGTTTCTTCATTATAGTGTGTCAGGTTGAGTTTATATACATAACATATTGTAAAAACAGAAGGGGGGATTGTCCAAATGTGCTTTCTAAGTAAACATGGACATAAGGAGTTACCACACATTTGCAAGGATCTAAGGAAACAGATGAAAACAATAAATTACTGAGATTCAAATGAAATCAAACTGATACATTTTGTATTTAGAAAACAGTATTTAGCAAAAATGGTAACAAGACAAAATTATATGATGAAAATAAGGACAAACTAAATTGGGTCAAGATTGATTAAACTACAAAGTGAAAAGAACAATCAATAAAAATAACAAATAAACTAAACAAAGAAATATGACACCAAGGAGAGTAAGAAGGCCATCTCTTGAATAAAATCATTAATATATTAAAATAGAGGAGACGGTATAAATAATGAATATCTGCCTGCAAAACATTTTACTATTTAAAGAGCTACTCACAGGTTGGCCACCTCAGTGAATCAGTGTGCAGGAAAATGATGCAGGGAACAGATTTTATATTTTTTCATTTTATTTGACATTCAAGAGGAAAAGAATGTACATTCATATGAATATGAAAACCACAGCTTTCAAAGTACGAGTGTGCTGGGCGTCCAAGAAGACAGGGATCAGGATGAATAACCTTCAATCTGGGAGAGATTCATTTGGGGAGTGAGTGGTGCCTAACAACAGCCAATTCACATCAAAGCAATGCAAAGTTCACTACAATTTTTTTTAATTTAAATTACATATTCAATTTAAATGCAACTTCATTATATAAGTTCAATGTAAAGGGTCAAATAGTGATTTGATTACATAAACTATATTTAAGTTTAACTTATACAAACAACTTTAATGTTTAATGTATGTGTTTATGTATTCATTTACCTTCATTTATTAAGATCACCCTCAAGTTATTTGATTTATTCACACATCGTCAACATGATATAAAAAACTTAAAAATGACCCTTTAAATTGAACTTACATATTATGAAATGTAACTGAAATACATGAAGTCAACTTTTTGGGCATTATTCTTTGTTTATCGTTTGAGTGTTGACATCAGAATACAACAAAACTAGAACTGGTTGTCTAATACCAGCAGGAGTTTTGATATTTACCCATTCCTAGTCCTTCTATTTAAGGGAAGAAGATGACCCAAACGAGGCCAGCAATAGGTTGTGTATGGGTCCAGCATTCAGGCCTGTAGCATCCTCTTGGTGTGCGCCATGCACACATGCACCCACCCACTGGTGGAGACTGTTGTGAAGGATGAATCATTTCCACATCCCTGTCGAGCACCACTGAACCCTGAGATGTACATTCATCTTTGTGATGAGGAGTTTGTGCACTGCAACCCAATAGTGTTGGCGTAAAAAAAAAGTACCCAGACAATGAATAATTCTTCTTCTGCTGAAGTTAAAATGTGCTGCTCCCATTTAAAAAGGTGGCACCAAAGACTTGACTTGACTCTTTCCTTAATGCATATCTGAATACATAAAAATATCAGTTTCACTTTAACTGCAGTGGGGAACAAAAGGCTTTCCTAAAAGGACCCTATCACATGCATGTTCAACAAGAAGCATCCTACAGGCTATTAGAAACAGGAGGTCATGGAGGTGCAGCACCTTTGGGCATGCAGAAGACAATACAGCCCTCCCAGGAAGTTACATTTAGACCGTGTCTAGACAGAAGGTCAGGCCAAGAGCAAGAGCATTATTATCATGCTGCTGCTAACACCCTCAGCTCCCTGTCTGCATGTTTATGTTTTTTTATTTAGTTTAGTAAACCAAAAACCCCGCCAGTCATTTTCAATTTATACAACTCAAAGCCTCATGTAAATAGAAATTAAATAATTCATCGTAAATGCCTGACATGGCCACTGGACAGGTCACCATGCGTGAATGCAGTGAGGCAGATCTAATGTGCACTGACAGTGATGCTGAACTCTTCATGAAGGTGAGGGCTTGAGCTGAGAGTGAGACCCTGGGGAGTTTCAGAGTCTTTCAGTGCGTGCGTGTGTGTTGTGTGTGTGTGTGTGTGTGTGTGTGTGTGTGTGTGTGTGTGTGTGTGTGTGTGTGCATGAAGGTTATGTTATGTGGCCGACTCACTGAAGGTGGAAACAGATGCGCTTAAGGTGCAAAATGCACGCATAAAGAGGACTGATACACACGCACTGACACACTCGGAGCTCCCCGGGGTGCTCTGACTCATTGTTTCGTAGGGTGCTGTGACAGCTGAGCTACGGTTTTTCTCACTCAGATGATGCCTCGCTTTCTATTGATTGCTCTGAGCATAACGGGGAGGCTGAGGTGCAGGCCCCGGCACCCAGTTCGACAACACACACATGCACGCACACACACAGGTGCACAGAAACTCACATAGTGCGGCTTGACGTTGACTGATGGAGAGAGCTATTCTGCTCAGGGGAAAGCAGGAGAATAGCACAGGTGGAGTAAGGTCAGTGAAGGATAGTGAAGAAGAGAGGAAAGCTGTAGCAGAAAGGATAAAAATGTAGATCAAAGAAATGACAGGAAAACAACGCAGCGCTTTGAGAACGAAACTACATCCACACTAAGCTGGAGAAATATAAAAATGCATGAGAACAACAAGTATGAACATTAGCATTTTCAGATATTAAAAAAAAAAAAACACTTAGAGGAAAAAAAAGGTCTAAATGTCTTCTCCATCCTCTTCTGGTTGCCAAATGTCCTACAAAGCTATAGCATCTGCTGAGGAGTGGGAGAAACAGTCGGGTGTGCTTGAATACAGCTCAACTCACCAATGAGTTGTTCTTACATGTCTGCCTTTCTCTCCCTGTTGTCAGACAAGTGGGTATAAAATAGTTATGTGAACACTACTTTTAAATAGCATTACCTGTTACATGAGGTAAACTGTTATGTAATCAACCGTAATCCGTGCATTGCCGGAGCAGACATTGATCAAACAAGTATGATCACGGAGCAAAAAAATGAAGTACAGCCACTCTCCTGTAATCAGCTGCCTGAGCTATAATCTTCAGGCTGAGGCATATTTAAGTCACAAATATGTAGACTTCACTTTTACTAAAGGAATGTTGGATTCATTCTTCACTTTTTTCTTTTGTCAATAAAAACCATGGAAATCCAATAAGAGACCAAATATATGGGTTCATTCTTTCAGTGTCCTTAAACAGCTGGCGTCGTAGGTTTTACCAAACCGTCCTCAAACAAGAAGAAAACGTGCATAGTCTGGGGACTATTTTCAGCTGAGGATTAATACTTGATCATTCTGTCTTCTGGTGAGTGTTAACAGGAGAACGTTCTGGACAAAGATGGAGCACTATGGCACAGAGACATAAGATAGATCATAGTTTGGACACACAGAAAATACTTGTTAGTCGGATACATTCATTGTTGATTTTTGACTTTTCATGGGATTTGTTGACAGTGAAAAAATGTTAGAATATCACCAGATATGCTGCTTAAAACGCGAGATTACAGAGAGTTTGAGGTGACAGAAAGTTCACTTCTTAAATTCACTGGCACCCAACAATGACTGTGTCTGAGCAGGCTTATGTGATTGTTTTCCGGAAGCTCTGTTTCCCTTATCCACATTGCAATGTGAGGCTGGTGTTTTAAGATGTATCCCCTCCGGAGACTTTTCAAAAGCTGTGGATTTCTTTTGTTAGTTTTTTCTTGGTGAAAATATGGGCTTAAACTTGATACAAGGTGAAAAAGTCAAGAACATGACAACATAAACATTTTCACATTTAGCTGCTAAAACAAACCTTAGAATGAAAAAAAACATTGGAAATGGAATATTTTAATTTGTAGGACTTGGAAGCTGAAACATTGTTGACAACGATCCGATGGTTTCTTTTATCCTGCATACCAGTCAAAAACACTAGCTCATATGCTAGAATGTATTTTATTATATGATCTTTACTTCTTGCCCCCCCCCCCAAAACAAAAAATACGTCAAAAAAATATTTCTTTTTTTCTTTCTTTTATTCGGATCCCCATTTAAACCAGCATAAGCATTAGCTATTCTTCCTGGGGTCCACCACACACACCGTCATACACACTACATAAACACAGCCACATAAACAAAAACATCTCATCTTATTAAATCCTTCCAGGAGATACAGAAGATAATCAAAATGTTCATATCTAACAGATATTAGGCAAAACACAAGAATTTATATATATATATAAGTCTTCAGAAATTTCATAAGACTCTTTCCCCTTTTCCTTCACACAGTTAAGTAACAAAAATTGACATCTAATAATAAGTTCTAATAAGTTATATATTTAGTTTTTACCTGTCAAATTCCTATTCTTTTTTAACAAGGTGCTGTTCCTGAACACCAGTTAGTGGGCGTACAAAGGCCAAGCAAAGGAATGAGAGGTGAGAAATTGAGGGGAGAGAAGTGAAAGAAGACAAGGATAGAAGAGGAGTGTTGGGCTCATGATGAGAGACAGGCCAGGTGAAAAGCAGGAGGCATGGTAGTTAGGAACAGAAGATGAAAGGCAATGCAAGGAGCGAAGTGTAAAGGTGAAGTGAGGTAAAGAGAGGAGAGGGGAGAAGGGATGATGAAAGGAGAGGAGATGAAGTGTGGCAACAGGTGAAAGGAGAGGAGGAAATTCGAGATGAAAATGAGAAGAAGAAAAAAAAAACACTTGGAGGAAAGACGCGTCTAAAGATGCCTCCAGGGCGTTGAATGGGACACAGTTGGCTTCTGAAACCTGAAGTACAGCCTCAGCACTCTTGGTCCTCTCTTTCAGACTCCATCTCCTGGACTGACTTTTCTATTTCAGCTCCGTCTCTTTTTTACTCTTATTCCAAACTCAGAGAAGCCAGCATAACAGTGACCAAGCGATGAAGCAAAACATATCAAGAGAAATTCGCCAGGCAGCTGTGAACCTATCCTTTATTGATATTACCTTTATAACCCCATGTTCTGTCAATCAAATTTCACATTTCTCCCTGTGCATGATTAAGCCTGGTTTGCCCCCTAAAGAGATTTATTCAGAAAGTCTTCAGCTGCTCTGATTTCTTTCGGCAACTGGGGGATAGCACTATCACTGCATTACAGAACCTTCACATCCAGGCAGGTCTCCTTTATAACCCTGTTCCCACCGTCGTTCAATTGCGTTTCCTTGATTCCATTACGATCTCCACAGAACCTGAGGTAAAGCCAGCATTGTTTAGGCTTTGAGGGCCAATAAGAGGCAATAAAACAGATGCTACACTTTGTGTTCGACTGTCTGACCAGATCCTCTCCCACTGAGAGGAGATGCCAGCAGCAGGCAGCCGGAGCAGCAGATTTAAACGGGCTGATAAATGCTGACCTTTACATTGGAATGCCCAAGGATGTTAGCTGCATTCACACATACCATGTTCTCCTCTCTGTCTCATTTGGCTATACAACTGTTAGAATAGGAGCTCTAGTTTAGGTCTCTCAAAAATGACATTACAAAAAAACAATAAACATTATTTTTGGCCATAAGATGCAGATTTGAGATGTAAATCAGTAGCATTAACACAACAGTTACCACAAGTAGTGGTAGTCTAATAAACAGGAATCAGTATAATAAATAACTAATACAGAATATTACAGTGAATCAGATGACCACATGCAAAGGGGTTTGTTTCCTTCAGCTTTTTACACATTGTGTATTTGTTTGACGGTAACAAATATGTGCTATTTGGATGTTATTGTACAGTTATGTGGTCAGAGACTTATAAGCCCTCACAAATGCACACAGTACATTTAAAAGTTCAATTTAATAAAAGTTGTATAGTGCCAAATCATATACAATTCTAATTAACATAGACATTCACCCAGCACTTAATTAGAAACACAATACTAATATTGGGTAGTTCCTTCCTTTGTTCCCAAACAGCCTTAGTTCTTCCTCTTGTTGATGCCACAAGATGCTGGAAACTTTTCTCTGAGGTTCTGCTCAATGACTGGATCCACATCAGGTGCCTGGGGATGGGGAGGTTGCTGAAGTTCCTTGATTGGGTTTCCAGGCTTGCTCTCCCTTTGTAGATCATTTTTGAGTCTAAATACTGTAGCAGTGTTCACAATGGAGTTCATTATTTTGTCCCCATTGAAGAGGAAGGCAGTTATTTAATCATGAAACCGGTCTAATGGTCAATGTAAGTTAAATTTCAAAAGGTTGTTGTTAACTTATAAACTTAAGAAACACTGTAGGAATGTAAGGGTTTGTCCATGTGAGAAACAATCATCCTATATCCTAGTTACACTAACTGCATTAATAGTTGCAAAAAATCTGCCATTGCCATAACACACACACACACACACACACACACACCCACACGCACACACACAAACACACACACAAACACACACCTTGACCTTTCCATCAAGCAGTGAGCAATAGTTGGGGGTTAGTACAGCTGAAGACACATTGGGGTTTTGTTCTAATCCAAATTTGCAGCTCAAATTTGTACATGTTTGCAGTGACTGGTTGAGAAGGAGGAAGAGTTACAGGCCATTTTGTTGTAATAATAACTATAATAATAATATTAATAATAATCTTCATTTGTATAGCATCTCTCATACAAGAAATGCAGCTCAAAATGCTTTACATACAATATAGATTATAATAAAAACATATAAAAAAAGAAATTTAAATAAGAACAGATTTTAAGAAACACCAGTACATGTTATAATGACATTAAAAACAAAAGAACAATTAATTAAAATAATAAAAAAAACTGAAAGGAAAGAAAGTGATACAAAATTGAAGCGTAATTTACAAAAGCTGCAGCTCTGATTTCCTTTCGGCTGCTTCGGGAACCTCTGATAGATTTGCTGCAGGTGATCTCAGTGTTCTAGAGGGAACATAGTTAACTAGAGAGTCAGCTATGTAACTGGGTCCGGAACCCATTCACAGCCTTGTCTGTAAGAAGGAGAACCTTAAAGTCAGTCCTGTGTGTAACAGGCAACCAGTGCAGAGCAGCTAGAACTGGTCTAATGTGTTCTCTCCTCTTGGTTCTGGTTAACAGCCGAGCTGCAGAGTTCTGAATGAGCTGGAGTCTCTCTATTATTTTCTTTGGGAGGCCTGTAAAAAGTGCATGACAGTAATCCAGTCCACTACAAAATAAGGCACGAATCAGCTTCTCAGCATCTGTCTGATTTATAAATGGCTGAACCTTTGCTCTGTTTCTAAGGTGGAAGAATGTGGTTTTGGTCAACTTGTTAATGTGGGCCTTGAAACTCAGTTCCGAGTCTAAGATAACACCTAGACTTGACACTTCTGATGTAATCCAAGGAGTTAGTTGACCCAGATACATTTCAAGCATTTCTCTTTTTTATTTTAGGCCAAGTTAAAGGATTTCTGTTTTGTCCTCATTAAGCTTTAGCAAATTATTACTTTTAATATTATTGATTTAGTGATGGAGTGCAGAGCGTTATCATCATTTTGCTCAGCAGCAACGTACAGTTGTGTATGATCTGCGTAATTGTGGAAACAAACAATGTGCTCTGATGATGTCACCCAGTGGCAGCATGTAAAGTTGTAGACGCTGTTGTGGTGCCTTTTAAATTAAACTATATCAAACATCACTATCAAAGATTGTTGATATCACATGATTCTGCAAAATTATTTGTTGCTAAACATGGTTCCTTGCTGGGAACTGATGGTTGTTGACCAAGCTCTTCAGCCTTCATTGTGTATACTAGACAAGAGATATTATATCTCCCCTGAGCTGAGCAACCTTTTTAGGACAGACTATAGCTACAGTGACCTCCTGGGAAAGTAATGACAATAGCAGGGGTTCGCTGGTTAGCTGTTGACTTCAGTAGAAGAAAATAAGTGATAGAAATAGAAGTGAAGGAAAGTCCTGGCAAAAAACTAGGGGTATGCTATTGGTATGTTAAGGCAACTTAAACAGATAGTTATCTGCTCATCACTAAGTCGATGGAGGGGTTGGGGAAGTGTCCCGAAGCCCCGACATTCGCTAGCATCGCTACTTCCAGTAGGTGACTTTCTTTGATAGAGAACCTTAAATTAAAAAGTTACACATGCATCCACAATTGTGTTTCCCACTTTGCATATCCTAACGGACACACAACTTGCTGCAATGACACTGAACATTGGAAGTGAATATCTGATATGAACACGGTGGGATGCTGAGATGACAGTGACTATCCTTACAAAGAAAATCAAATGTGTGTTCAAGTGACAAAGCCCTTGTGGTGTTGCAGCGTTGATGGACAGGTCAACAACGCTTGGTTAGGTTTGGAGAAAGATAACGGTGTGGGTCACAGTTGCTACTTTGTAAATGTTAGGGGGTATCAGTCATCATCAGTTCCATGACAACCGCTTGTCAATGCTGATCATTCTGAAATGTAAATCAGCACCGGCAAATGGACTCACATAGGCTGTCGATATGACTCCAAATCAATATCACAATTATTTCAAGCTTTAACCCTCCTCCCATGAGGCGCATCATTCGGCGCTGGTCAACGAGAGACTCTGCTCCTCTGCTCTTTCCTAATCACTTAGTGAGGAGGGAGGGCAAGCGGCGGGGTAATGACGCATATGAATATTATACTCCTGTTTGTACACAGCTTCCCTGCCAACAAATATATTGATTGAATAAATAATCAAAATAACAGGTCGGGAGATTAGACTAGTCTCTCCCCTAGTCTTGTTTTTAGCGATGTCCTGCCGCTGCATAATTATAACCAGCACTGCTCCAGAATCAGGACAGACGCTCATTAAAGGTCCGGTCATCCTTTGTCAGAGTGTCTGTCGGAGTCTGCTTCCTCCTCACTCCTCGTCTGACCTGCGCTCGCTTTACACTTTAACAATAAACACCATCACTGATCACAAGTTATTGAGACATGTACAGGACTGACGTTTAATTTGTTTTAGTTTGATTCGCTCTAGAGTTTATGAGACACATGTTTATTCCTGCTACACAACACGAGACGTGACACGACGCGCACAGCCAGGACATCAGGGTTGTGATGCAACGCTGGGTCTTAACTTCATTGTTGCAGAAGAAGCAACACTCTGTTTATCCAGGAACATAAATATGAATTCAGCAGGCTTTTATAAAGATCAGTTCTATGTGCCATTAGTGATTAGAAAACATCAGAGGAGCAGAGTCACTTGCTGACCAGCAGAGTAATGCACCTCAGTGCAGTGGCGCTGCCAAGGGGGGGCCAGGCAGGGCCACCTTGATACAGTAAAGGCTGTTATCAGAGGTCTAAGGTGAATGAATGTGAAGTCAGTGTGGAGAGCACTTACCACTGTCATACACTAACTGTTGTAGTCTGATATCTGAATTGAAAACCTTACTTTGTAAATTACAGCCCACTTGTAATAACCGTAACAGTCTATACTACTTTTTAAAGCACTTTCTAAATAAAAAGGGAGTTCATGTTTGTCCGAGTGATTTATTTTGTGGTGGCAAGCCCTTCAGGACATCTAATCTTGTCCTGTCCTTGGACATGCAGTGAAGTGCTGGCACTTACATAAGTGTGTCATGCAAAGATTGTAAAGAATACTGTGTCAGAGGAGAAGACCCTTTACCATTTAAGATAAATAATAAGAAAGAAATGAATTACATTAGAACAGTCCTCTGTATTAAAAAGTAGAATTTTGTCTCCAAATTAAAAAAAAGTAATTACATAATTTGTCCTCTATAATGACGTAAAGAAGAGTTACTGTATGTAAAGTGACACCCTTGTGATCAGGATGAAACAATCATTGTTTGACTTAATATAAGTGACTTATAGAGTTTACCAGGTTAAGATTGTGCTTTAGGTCACAAACACAACTTTGTTTAAGTCATAAAACATCATCATGTTTACAGTAATAACCAAGTGGCTCAGGTTCACATACAATCTTCATGCTTTAAGAAAAATCCTCAGTGTTTGCGTTGTCAGTATAACAACCCTTACTGCCCCCCCTCCTGACTGTATAACAACAACCTGGGCTCCACATGTCCTCCCTCCTCACTCCCCCACTGACCTGCGCTGGTCAGTGTTTGTTTGATTCGCTCTACAGTTTGGGAGACACATTGAAAAAAAAGTCCAACATTTTGTGCACTGCTATAATCAGAGTTCTAGTGCATTCATATGTAGAGCGTCAATATAATCAAAATATAATCATCACTATTGATGCCATAATTGTATCTATTTATTTAGCATAACACTGGGGGACTAGTTATAGGGGGGACCCCCAATTGCCACTGGGTATTTCGCACACTGTTTATAACCAATGCTGCCACATCGCTCCTTCTGTCAAATGCTTGTGTTCCACATCCTGATGGTGGACAAGTGTCAATCGCCCATAAAATTCTGTGCCGGAACCAAACACAAAGTAAACCATAGAAGCTTCAGATCAAGCTATTTCTTGAATGTGCGATTAACTCTTTTATTAACAAACTTGCACTCTTCAGCCACAAGATGTTCCCCAAATTAATACATACAAAACAAACAATAGTGTCATATTTTACCCCATTTTCCATCATTCGATGTTTGACTGACATTATGCTAATTAAGTCATCTCATAGCGCCCGACTGGAGAATTAGCACCAACTGTCTCTCGATTATCCCACGTACTGGAAACAAGCAATAATTAGCATTTTGTCAATTGTTCAGGAAACTTGTACACACCGGGCTTCAGGAAGGCACGATTTACTGCAGACCTATTAGATTCATTCTATATATGAGCCTAATTAATTCTAACTCACTGTATATAAAATGTACCTGTGGAGCAATGTGCACAGTCACACTCGCTCTTATAGCACAGCTGAACTTGAGTGCTGCCATGTTCCAACAATAGATTGTTCTCTAAATGTTAATGAGGCACTGAAAAATTGATGCAGAAGCATCGAAGGTAGAATTGTGCAGGCAACTATATTCTAAGTCTTGTGGGCAACTCTGGCTCAGGAGGAAGAGCAGGTCATCCTTGGGCAAAACACTCATCCCAAATTGCTCCTGACCGCTGCACCATGTGAATGGTGAGTGATAGAAAACGCACTGCTCATAGAAATGTTCTGGGTGAGTGTAACTTGTACTGTAAAGCACTGAGTATACTGTGAGTAGCCAAAAAAGGTTCGAAAAGTGCGACCTTCATGCTGTTCCTGTAAGGAAAGCAAGGGTCCAGCTGGTTGTGGCCATCTTTTAATGGCGACCCATTTTGTTGTTGTTGCGGTATATAACACATCTTGACAGCTGCGCAGAGTTAAGGTATCTATTAGTATCCATGGTGACGGCAACCTATGGTGGAAAGCGTGTCTCATAGTTTATTTGTTGTTTTATTCCCTCTGCCTGAATACTTAGTGCCCTCCGGAGCTACGAGTTTGACTACACACGGAATGACACTCATGCACAGTGAAGTGTTACGGAGGGGGATCAGTTTGGCAAATGGTCTTTGTTTCAAGCTTTGCTTTTCAGCTCATTCAACATACCCTGAAAAACATTTCAACTGAAAAAAGGGACGCCAACAGACAGCTGGGCTGAGGGGTAGAGCGGTCGTCCTCCAACCAGAAGGTCGGCAGTTTGATCCCCAGTCTTCCCCATCTGCATTCCGAAGTGTCTTCCTGAAGTGTGCTTTGAGTGGTTATCAAGACTAGAAAAGCGCTGTATAAATACAAACCATTTAACAGGTCACAGGCCTTTCATATCTAAGGCTGGTTTGGGAACCTACCTGGCTTAAGGATAGGTCATTCATAACTTCATTTAATTTATGGCCTACGTATCAATTTGATTTATATTTTCCATTATTTATTTATCGAAAAACACATTGATAGTGTGCAGATAGAGTATTTTGGATGTGTTAACTTTTAAGGTCTACATTTTGAACAACTCATACTGCAACTCCTTCCAAACTCCCACTGTGATACTTTTTCATGCACAGCAATGTCTGTTAAGTCGTTTTCCGACCTGACCGACGGTGTTTACCCACAGTTTGCCTTACACACATGCAGGCAGGAAACAACGTATTAACTCTGCTGCGGAGACCATGTGATGTCCTTGACAACACACAGACACCGATGTCAGCTCTTATCACCACAAACTCTCTAGACATCTTAGTCACTTCCAAGCGTGTCCCCACTCTGTCCTCTCACGGTGAATCCAGCGGGGATCCCCTGCAGTGTTCTCACATCGACTTCTCCTGGATTTCTATGGACTTTATAAAAAAGTCAGAAGAACTGCGAAGTTCAGTGCATGTTTGAAAGCAGCTTTATTGTACAGTACAACAGTAGGGAAGTCAGGAACTCACAAATGAATGACTAGGTAGAATTGACTGAAGTCAGAGGGTTCTTAGCTGAGCATAGAACCAGCAAGAAGCTTGGTTTGGTGAAATGTTATAAAACATGTCTAGCAGCACATTTAAAGCTCGTTGATTGCAGGTTGGAAAAGCAATGAAGCAGTCAGGGTTTCGTGGGTAGGATTAGCATCACATCTGCCTCCATAGACATGAAGAATAAAGATGGCAAAAGCAGTGGTGAGTTGGATGCAGTTGTACAAACTGTTGCAAGTCAGCAAACAAATTGTTAGCCCTCCAAATTGTTTCAGTTTTTGCATAAAACATTGACTTAAAATACACTGGCTGTGGAGACCAAACTCAGTGGGTCACTCTTGATGATGATGGTTATAGTATCACAATCTCATGGCGCAAGCACACATGGTTTTAATAGGACTGGGAGATGACACTCTGGTTCAAACACACCCTTGATAAATTGACTTTGAACAACCCTTCCTAATGAAATCACTAACATGAATATATTATTTCATTACATTACATTACATTTAGCTGACGCTTTTATCCAAAGCGACTTACGATAAGTGCATTAAACCATGAGGGTACAAACCCAGAACAACAGGAATCAAGCAAGTACAATTTTCTTCAAGAAAGCCAGACCACAAAGTGCTATATGTAAGTGCCATATAAGTGCTACTAAATATAGTATATATATTTTTTTTTATCCAAGGTGTAGTGGGAAGAGATGTGTCTTTAGTCTGCGGCGGGAGATGTGCAGACTTTCAGCCCTTGAACTAGCAAACATGGATTTGAATGCATTAGTACTTCTTAGAACATGAGCTTGGATTGTAAAAACAGAACCCTTGATCTTAAAAACACCAGGCCTTGCTCACCACCTGGCTAATACAATCCCTATGGTGAAGCATGGGGGTGGCAGCATCATGCTATTGTGGCTTCTCAGCAGTGGGACAGGGAGACCGGTCAGAATGACACAGGGGCAAGGGCTCATCTTTCAACACAACAATGATGCGGAGCAAACAGCCAAGACAATGCTGGAGTGGCTTCAGTGCAAGTCTCTGACTTTCCTTGAGTGGCCTTGATAAAACAATAACCACATAGAACATGTGTGGACAGATCTAGAGATTAAAGTTCAGACACTTCCCATCTGATCTGACAGAGCATGAGAGGATAAAACTGCCCACATGCACTGTGCAAAGCCTGCTGAGATTTAACCAAGACGAATGGATGCTGTGGGTGTTGGTAGAGGGGCTTCTACAAAATACTACATGCTTTGTTCTAAAAACATGTTTTCACTTTGAGATCGAGTGCAGATCGATTGATGAAAATTACATTTTTTAAACTATTAATTACAGTTGCAATCGGTAATGTTCAGTCCAGTGATTGTAACTTGAACTTTTTTCAAAGAGCGAGATTTGGTTTTGGATGACTCATAATCGGTTGAGTGATTCATGAAATGAACAAAGAAAATGAAAGATGTAGTATTCATGAGTAACAGGACATTTTGTTGATATAGTCATGTCACAATTATTCTGCTGTTTTTGAAGCCTTCTGCTAGTTTTATGGCCTAAAGTTGAGTTAAAACATGATTAAGCATTTGGGAACTCTATAACCATCCTTAATTTGCTATAAAGCCCACCCACAAAGATGTTCAAGGTGAGTTGCAATCATGGTAAAGACTAAGGACCTTTCACAAGAGCTGACAGAGGAAATTATTTCATTGCACCTTGAGGGCATGGGGTATAAGAACTCACACAAATGTAACATTCAAAGAGACACCATTGAGAGCATAAGGACGTTTAAAACTTGTGGCAGAGCAACATTTCATCGAGAGCTTTTAACAATTTAATCATGACAATTAAGAAAAAACCCTATGTCACTGCACAACACCTACAGGATGCCCTGATGAAGGCCGGGACAAGTGCTTCGGTGGTAACTACAGGACAAGCACTGAATAAACAAGGACTTAATGGCCAGACTCCAAGATGCACTCCACCCTCCACATCTCCAATTCAACCAAAGCTTGGTTGAGAAATAGATCCTGGAAATAGAGGCCTTTCAGTCGCTGGATTTAAATCCCATTGAAAATCTTTGCTGGGATTTAAAGAAAGCAGTTGCAGTGCAGAAGCCGTCAAACATCACTGAGCTTGGGGCTTTTGTAAAAAATGTGCAAAGATTCCAATAGAGAGGTGTAAGAAGCTTGTGAGCACTTTTTAGAAGTTTTAAAGGCAAAAGGATGCTCCACAAAGTACTTCAGCTGGGGGTTGAATAATAGTGGACATGCACATTTGCAAAAAAGAGATACAATCAAAGTTAGGTCAATTTATGTTTTCAAAATTACTTAAATATGTATCACTACACATTTCCTGTTGTGTAATGAGGCTTTTTGTCACATGCTATCATTTAGCCCAATTCACATCTCTAGAATGTCTTTTGAGGTGAGGGGGTGGAACATTTCCGATTGCAGATATATATGTACTCTAATATTGAGTTAAAGATTTGGAATACTGAAGCCACTGTATGAATTACCATTCACTCATGCTTTTTCTACATGTATTCATCCCTCTGTCGTTCACTTTTTGTTCATTCATATGTCTAATTAGCATCCCTTCTTCCATCCACTCTTTCATACTGATTTACCTCTTTGGCTTTATGTATGTCAAGCAAACCGAGCAGTCTTCTCGTCACTGCTCTGCCTCCCTTTCATCGGTGTAATCATGGCTGTGTGCACGTGTTGCCCTGTGGCAGACATCAGACGGGAGCTCTCCTTGGCCATTAGGCTGTCAAAGATTCAAAAGAGCCACATCCAGCACTGAATACATGGCGTTCTCCTCCTGCTCTCTTTCTTTCTCCACAGCACTCTCACCCACTTCATAAGTGTCAGTGTGGATTTGAAATGTCAACCATTTTGATGTTCCATCTTGTTGGTGTTTTCTGCGTGTCTGTCGCTGTTCTTACTCTGCTCTGCTGTCAGTGCTTACATTCACAACTGCACTCGAAATGTCAATAAAAATGTCTTTGGTTCTACACCAAAGCAGGACTTCATCCAAGTGTGGAACACTACCTGGTCTGAAAAACGAGTTCTACTGGTAGAAAGTAGTAGAATTCTTTCTGAATGTAAGTGGATTTTTCAGCTCATTGGCGTAGCTTCGGCACTGGAAGAGGTGACATGAGGATGACATTATAAAATGCCTACATTTTCTATTCTCAACTTCCCTTTGGCAATTCGTAAAACTCCCATAAGTGATCATACCAATAGTGGAATTTAGTTTTGACAAATGTGAGTTCGAGGTTTGTTGGTCAAAACCCAGTTGATTAAAAAAGATAGTGTGGAGTAGATTGTTGTGCAGCTGGTGACATTTAATATTAGATAATTATAGAGCTGTTTTTCATTGATCAAAATAAACACTGTTTTCAACAGTTTCTGCTCTGAGCTGTTTAAATGACAGACAATCTGTACAAACAATGATATGCACTTGAAATTACTTTTCATACATATTAACCAACTGTTGGAAAAGACAGATAGTAAATACAGTTGACTGTCGTTGTTTCAGAAATAAACTCAAAGCCAAATGGTGTCGGGTAAAGTATTTATTATATTGTAGACCTCCAAAAACCACATATCTGCAAAATGTCAAGTAAAACCATCTTGTTTCAGATGTAATGTATTTTTCAGTGAACCCTGTATGAATGATAATCTGTCCGTCTCTGATTCTATTGATTCACACTGGAAATTGCCCAATCTCATCACCTGAAAATGTTGTGTTGGTGCCATTGCCTTCAACATGGAATTTAATAATAATGATAATAATAAAAATAATGATCATCATCATATGCATTTTTAACAACATTGGCTGACAAAGTGTTGATATTGTCTGCACCTTTATAACAATACATAATAAAAGCAGCTATATAGAATACATTATTTTATATATCATTTATTTAGAAGAAACACATCTCAAACATATATACGTACAAACATATATAAGATATACAAGACCATTTTTTGAAATGAGAAAAGCGCTGGTGGAGGTACAATTGGCACTAAGACAAGAGGGTAATATCAACCATACACACAAATAATAATAATAATACAATTAATTATTATTAATAATAATAAAAGAAACAACAAAAATACAAGACACTTTGAAGACAATAACATACAAAGCACACTGTGTGCTACTGGCATAGGGTAAAGGACTCGTTTTTGAAATGTAATTTAACTTTGAAGGCATTGAGGGATTGTTTGATTTTCTTAATTCCATAAAGTATAAAACATCCCTTATCTATTGGATAAGGGAGGGGGGGGGGACAAGGCTCCTTCCCTGCATCAATGACACGTCTCGCAAAAAATGTGAGAAAAGCCACATGTTCAACAAAGTAGGATGGCAGTGAATGGGCAGTGGGCAGAACCCCAAACATGCCTACTAAGGGGGAGGGGAGGATGTTACCTGATGTGATGGCTTAGAGTAAGTCAAATACCCACTTCCAAAAATCGATACATTTTTAAATTAAATAATTAAAACATCTTCGGATCAGTTGTCCTTCTTTGCAAATCTGAACAGAATAAAGTTGGTCTTACAGTTTTTCAAAGGGCATGACATGTTATATCTGGCAGGGCAACAAACATATGTGTCGTCAGAGTGTGAAAGACATGTAATAGAACAGCGCTATATACAATACAACATTTAACACATCCACTATGTCAATACGGTTCCTAAAGCATAAAAACATGTACAAAAATCAAATATTTTATAAAATATTTCAAGTCAAAAAACATTAATATACCTTCTATCATATGATTCATGGATTGTGAAGGTTTTCCAGTTGTTTTCTTCATTCTTTTTTCTTTTTTTGGCTCTGAATGCTCAATTTGTTTCTGTATTTGTTGCTTGATTCGACTGAATTGTTTTGAGTGGTGTATGGTGACTGAAGCAATAAGCTTGGAGGTGTGTGTCGAACACATTTTGAAGACAGAATCTAAAGAAGGGGTCGGACTTGATAAGTTCATGCTTCATTCTGAATCGTTTCAGACATAAAATGTGCAACTGAAGTGTTGTTGTTTTTTCCTCGTCTAAAATGCCTGAATAAACTGTAATTTATTCATTCATAAACAAGATCAACACGATTTCAAGAGAAGCATTTGAAAGGACCTGTTGCAATTTAGTGAGAAAATTCATCCACGAGTGACAATATTTTAGTAATTGATATTTTGTTCTGCAAAATCACTAAAGAGCTTTTTTATTTAGGGAGGCGCAGTATCCAATAACAGATGGTTGGGTGTCCAGTCCAGTCTTTCTGAACTTAATTGTTAATTCCTATTGTTTTTATGACTGAATCTTCTCTCCCCATTTTGTTTCTTTGTGATACCAAAATGTTTTTAATCACATAAGTCTAAAAAAAATACAAAAAAATCACTTTTGGTTGATTAATCCGAGTTAAACTTTTGCTATCTTCCTAATTATTATCTTCAGTATCTTTGTGCAAACATAACAATATTTTCCCTGATCCAGGTCTTTTACCTCATCCTCCTACTGGCAGTGAACACACGATTGGCTGCAGTTAAAAAATGCTTACCTGTTATAAACGATTGCTTTGCAGGAAGCCAAAGTTTTGAGAAAACTGGAAGGCAGTTTTTACTCTTTGTCTGCTTTTTGTTCAGTTTGTATTTTCTGGGTTTGCTGTTCATTTGTCCATCATTGGTAAATCATCATTCAAACGTAGACCAACTACAAAGTCAGGTAAAAACCTCACTGCTTTTAAAACTGGCTCCCCTTCCCAATAGCAATGGGAAACAGAGTTAAACAAAGTGTCACCACTAGTAGCACTGCCATTCCACAACACAACATGTTCAGGTTTTGACAAAACGTAAATGTTATTATTTTAATATGTATAGAATCAACCAAGTAGAGAGCTTAAATGCATTTAAGCCAAATATAATGATTTATTTGTTGGACCTTGTATTACACAATGTCGGCTCTCTTCTTTTATGTGACATGGTAAATGGACTGCACTATTATGGCGTTCTAGTCTAAGTGACCACTCAAAGCCTTTTTCACTCAAACACACTTTCACAGACCACATCTTTGTGCAGCGCTGTTCTATTACACAACTTTCACACTTTGACGGCACATCAAATGACAAGTGTCTTGCCCAAGGACACTGCGGAATGTGGACTTGACCTGCTGTACCTCCTGGGCCACAGCTTACCCCTCTTATGTGACTACTTACGTCACATTTCACTCACATACAGTATGTGAGTGGTATAGAGACATTTAATGTGTACATTTGTAGAGATAAAGTATTTCTTTCCTTGAACCTGCGCCGCCTCCTGAGTGAGAAGGAGACGTATTCTCCTGATGTTGTGCAGCTCGTATCTACAGGAGCGTGTTGTTGCAGTAAGGGAGAGTTGACTGTCGAGTGTCACACCCAGGTTCCTAGCCGTCACACTAGCTGAAGAAAGGCTGTTAAGAGGATGTGGCTAAACATTGTATTCCCTGCCTCTCTGCCAAGGTCAGGTGGAGTTAGAGACATACAAATGGAGCAGTTACTAAACCACAAGGCATATCATATCATATCAGTTTGCAACTGTCTGAAAGATATGCTAATATATGAACCCATACCCCTCCTTTACATGCTCTCTTCTGCCTATAAGTAAACTATGTGCTTCACTTGAGGATCTCAATTCACTGGGTTCCTTCCCTATATGTATAGCTGGGTGAAGCAGCAAGAGCCTTTCTGCAAAAAAACCTTTTACTTCTTTGTAAATACAGGTGCAGAGTTGGTGTAAGGCTTGGGCACAGTATAGGCTTAGGTCAAGGTTAGGATTCGGGTTTTGGAAAGTAGCAGCCCGGTAAGGTGCAGGGTAAATCTCCAGAAGCTGAATGTAAGTCTATGTAATGAAACATGACTGTGTGTGTGTATGGGCTGTCAATTCAGCACTGGCTTGATGCCATAATTCTCTGTGAGAGAGACAGTGTGCATTCCCAAACATCAAAATAAGAGCTGTAGCCAACATGATGGGCTCTCTCCCCTGGACCCTGTCCACATTCACTCTTCATATGAGACCAGTCTCTCTCTCTCTCTCTCTCTCTCTCTCTCTCTCTCTCTCTCTCTCTCTCAGTGTGTGTTGCAGAGATCAGTTAACTAATCGCACCCTGTCCAGGGAATACACTTGCTGCCAAGAATTAAGGAGTGCTGCAGTGAGTGTGTATGCCTAATGTCTTGCCAGGCAAGTGTGTGTGTGTGTGTGCGTGTGTGTGTGCGTGTGCGTGTTTGTGTGTGTGCACGGTTCTGTGATCCCGGAGTGATTCTGATATTTTGGTTAGCGCTGCACCACAGCTAAACATGGCTGACACTCTCTCTCTCTGACAAGCTGGTGAAGGCTGATATCTGTTTGATGTGTGATTCATTTATGATTCATTCATTTATGATTCATTCAGTCTTCATACTCACATAAATGTGATATATATTCACATCTGGGAAAACCTCCTCTCTCTCTCCTTCCCTCTCTCTCTCAGGAACACGGCAGCAGTCTTCTGATAGTATCTCGTAGGTGGTAAAGAGGAACGGACAGGAGCTATACTCTGTGATACATGTTCACGATAAGAGCAGAAAAACATGTTCTTGATAGTAAGCTGGCACTTTCAGTTACTTGTGTATTATCCTATCATCAGTGGCATGAAAATCAATTTTCTGGTCATGGTGGAATGAAGGGTTTATGTAGTTTCTTTTCTCCTTTGTGATCCAGTAAAAATAGATTTTTACAAATACTTGTAATTCCTATAGGGTGGTCTAGGGTGGGGTACATTATGGCTACTCCACCAATGTTAACAATAGCCCCACTGTAGCCCCACTGAGAAATGTCAGATAAAATCCTTGTTTCTGTTATTTAGTTTCCCTCGTTTCCACAATGATCCAACAGTGCATCCAATTAGTGTTGCAACCTTCTAAGCACTGGGATCCCCAAGCTGAGTTCCTTCCCCTCTCAGGCAAAAAATGATCTTTATCACTCTCGTTTAGTCTGCTTTGGTGCTGTAGCAGTCGAATAAAAATGCATAGTTTCAGGGATCGGTAAACGTGGCAGGAAAATATTGTCATAATGCCGCCCAGTTCCACATTGACTTGTCACTGCAACTCACACTCATTCTCATACCTGTTTAATAATGGCAGTGTACTTAAGCCACCTGCACTCCGCTCATTCTTTCGTTGAATGCCTGCCTACACCACTCACCTGACAGCTATTCAGCTAGGTCAGCGACTCAGTGGCAAACAAACAGTATTTTACATTGAATTCAATATTTTATGTACATCACCTAGTCACAACACACATTGTCATGAGGCACTTAACATAGTAAGGTTGAGACCTTACAATGGTACAGGGAAAACCCAACAGTTCCCAACTGGTTGCTTTTTACAGACTTATTTGGACATCATGATGAGTTATAGTCTGCAGGTAACAAATGGACTGGTTTCTCAGCATCCACTTGAGACAGGATGTTGGGTTGAACACAACTATACAGTGGCATCTACTTCATTTTTTAAACAGACATTTGCTCATATGTCCAGTACTGCTCACATGGCACAAGTACATATTTTATTTTGCTATGTTTGCCTTTATTAGGTAGAGACAGTGAAAGACAGATAAGAAACTGGGTGTGAGAGTAAGGGAAGGACATGTAGTAAACAGTCAGGCCACCTGCCCTTTGGTCTTATTTCCTTATATATTGATAACATATTAGTAAACTTAACATTGTATGTACCAAGTTAATTATTGTTAATTGCTAACATTGCTAAAAATAATTTCCGTGTACACATGAGCGTTCAGGTTTCCCTGCTCCAGTGGATTTCTTTGCTGATTCTTTTTGCTAACGCTAACCACAATAGTAACAAGAGTAAGCAAAAATAGCTAATAGCTAACCCTACCATATGAGAGGATGACCAGTGTGGTAATGAAGTGTAACATTTGATACATCAGGTGTGGATCCCTCATTTTTCTGTCCAAACAAGAGTGCAGAGGAGGCTGGGACATGCTGCAGCTGTAACTGCTACACACTCACCTCCAGAACCTTCTGTGAGGGAAAGGTCTTGCTTTACAGTAGCAATGTGGAGACAGCAGAATGGGCAGTGTGGGCCAGACTATACTCTGGGATGAAATGAAATGTCTCCTCACCTGAACTCACTTACTTAGCTCCTCAACCTCCTTTCAGTCACTGTGATCAAATCCATGCATCGTCTGGTTGTGACTCAAAGGTTATAAAGGTAATGTTCACTCAAAATATGCATAATATGACAAATAACATAATTAAATCCTACTCACATTTTGAAATGATTGCTGTTCCAGTGTCATGTATATATATGCATGTCCTTATATAGCCATGCACTGTAGGCTTTGAAGTGCTTGGAAAGATAGGTCTGGATAGATTCGGGAAATCACTGATGATATTTTTCATTCTTCATCGACTCCAACTTCTTTGCTTCTGAAAAATAGTAAGGCCAATCCACATTTGAATTTTTCCAGAAAGGATACAACACACACCTGTTAATGGTATATTGAAGAAAAGTAGAAATCATGTGAAATACAAACCAGACATAAATTAATTCCATTAAAGCTGCATCTGCATACTGTTCCACTTTTGGATTCGGGAAGTGGCTTTTTTTTACAAATCAACATGAACCACTGCAGGGGACTCTTCTCAAACTTAAAATCTGGTTTATGCCTCTAACATTTATTTCTGTGAGAAAAAAAACACAACCTAAAAGATATGTCTTGCAATTCCTGTCAAGGTCCTTCTGCAAAAGAAAACAGAAAATATTCAAACTGCCTTATAACTTAAAAGAGTAGCAGTTTTGAATAATTCTGCTTGTGTCCAATGTGCTAAAATGCCAAGAGGAAGGTGGGCAATTTCTTGCACAGTTTCTAATTTAGAAATATGTCAAGTCCTATATCAATCCATAGAGTCCCTGTGAAAAGATGTCTATTAGTCAGTATTGCTTACAACGCTCCACCAAATCAAGTTTACATGTTGTTTTGTCATCTTGACTTGGACCATTTTATTGCTGTTAAGAGTCCGGAACACAGCATTAGTTCAGTGCCCTAGCATGGGAACATTTGCTAATTAGCACGATGCACAATTGATGCTGCTGGGAATGTCGTTGGTTATTTGGTCACAAACCATCATATTAGACACATGGCACTGAGCTGATGATGGCGCGAGGGGAAAAGACCGATTACAAACCATTTGCAGAGTATTCCTCAACGTTTTTAGAGCCTGCAAAAATATCTTCCCCTTTTCCAAGTCATTCTCCATGCTGCCTCTTAAATGAGCTTACAACAATTAGGAAATGTCATGTTTTGAGAGCATCTTGTGTCTTTGTGGTTACCACAGTTAAATAATCATATAGAAGGAGACCTATACTGACGGTGGTTTAAATATAAATCTCATATAGACTCCTTCAACTAATTGATTAGAACAGCTAGACACAACACTTCCCTATACCGATCTCTCTTTCCATTTTCCATATCATTCCCCTGCAATTGACTCAGCACAACTTTGAAGGATCTGGGTTCAGCCACAGCACTTTGCCCGAGGAAGTCAAGTTTTGAGGATAGTACTTGCTGAGAAAATCCACACAAACTGAACCACCACACATAAAGGCCCCATTACACAGTTTAATCTATTATTGACAGTGATGCACTGATGTTATACTGTTATATAAACTGGATAAAGTATATCTAATCAGAGTGAAACCACCTTATCATGTCTCAGCTCACACTGTTAGTGATGGAGCTTAGTGTAGCATGTCCTGTAAATCCCAACAGAAGGGAATTAACCTGTTTAAATTAATAACCATCACTTCCCGCCCGCCCACAAGCTTTTTGATTCATATTTCACACCCTCTTGAGCCTTTGTTCTTCAAACTGTGGAGAGACATGCACAAGGGGGAAATATTTTAGCCTCAAAATGTCAGTCGTTGCACTTTCCTCACCAGCTGCTGCTTAGAAACACTGTTGTTTCATGCTGCTGTATTTTTATCCTCCTCCCCTCTTGTCTTTGTCTTCTTCTGTCTCCTCTTTTTATTTTAAATGTTTTATTTTGTGCCAGGGAGATGGATTTCCTTTGTCTCTCTTTACACTGCCGTTCGAGCTGTTCAGCCAGCGCATTTCTGTTCTGCTCTCTCTGCAGCCCATCGTGCTGTGTCGTCTGTTTCTATTTCACTTTATGGTGCAGACGTTGTCAGATTTGCCTCCTTTGAATCTGTGTTTTCTCCAATAATGTTTTGGAAAGCAGAATGCGAGGAGGCATGCGGGTTGTTAGTATATGCATCATGCTCCTTAGTGCCTAAATTAAATTCTCCACCTTTGCAACTCTCCACACTGGAAAAGTGGATGTGCACCTTGAAACACTGAGTGATTTTGGAGTGAAATTGAAGTGTGAACATTTTTGAGAGGTGTGAGTAACCTGATCTGTGAGGTATAGATATATATTTGCCACATACACCACAGCCTTCTGAATTGAACAACTTGAAAAACTCATTTATTGAAAAATCATTATAAACGCCTCCTGGGAAAAAAAATTCGATATAAATAATTCAAAATGCTGAACTCTTATGTTCCTGGGAATACCAACATTGCCTCTACATGTAATCACCCGCATGGCTCTGAAAAATGAAATGTGATCTTGTATTTCATTGCAAAAGCTTTCAACAGGAGTTATATGAGTCCTCTTAATGGAGCCTCTATTTTCTGTAATACGCTCTTTAAGGGAATGGAAAGTCTCACAAACACTCCACACTGAGAGTTGCCTTGAGGAAGTTTGGTCATGAGTTCAGTTTGAGAGACTTTACAAGGTTGACATGCTCTGACAGCTCTGTCCCCTGTGTTCCTTCCTCTTTTGAACATTACCATAGGTACTGGAGGTCTTAAAGGCTTTTTTAAGGATCAGGCATTTTGAAGAGTATACCAATGATGTAGAATTGTGGGGTGAATGTAGTGCTGTTCATAAATTCAGGCTTCGACATGAAATAGTTTGGACTCGCAGATAAGCCCCTCAGCTCCTTGAATCCACTTTGTTTTCTGAAGGTAAAAGCCCGTCTTCTTCGTAAAAACCTTTCCTGAAATTTGAAAAACATCTCCTAACCTTTATGCTACTAAAGTAATGAAGTGTTTTTACATTCACCCGCAACTGAGATTAATCTACAGTTGATAATCATCAGGTCAAGTCAAGCAATTGTTACTTATGCCCAATATCAAAAGTTATAAATCTACAGAGTACAACAAGGTGGGAGATCAGAATATATTGCTTGGACAAAGAAATTCATAGACATCGGAGGTGGTTTTAACACAAGAGCCTCAAATAAGATAAAAGTTTGGAGGCTAACCTGAAAAGGCTTGTAGGTTTATGCCTGCACTCCCATATTGTGGGAAACATCATGAGCATTGGTTTCACGTAAACCAACTTATAAGGGAGGTATTAGTGAACAATGGGCTTGTTGTTGGTTAACGGGTTATCACAGTTTCATGTTTACACATCCAGGAGACACAGAGCTACATCAGCATTTATTTAGTCATTTCTGAGTCCACTTGGAGAGGGTCATTCATACATTCACTGTATTTTTAGCTCCGCTTTGGTCTCCTCAACTGCTGAATGCTCCACTCATCAAGGCTGATGGACGCAGGGTTTGAGGAACAGGAAACTGAAATAATGAGCCGAACGAGGCTACAGTACAGAGGGAATGATAACTTTGTGGGCTCAGCACTATGCGTCGCACACTTTACATTACAGTCGGCTCCATTGATCAATTGTTGATATATAAAAGTGTGTGTGTCTGTGTGTGTACGTAGGAAGAGTCTGTAGGGGAAAATGTCTGCGTTGACATTTTGTCCGCAGCAGTTACACCTTCCTTTTCATTGCAGTCATAACTGTATGGCAATTAAAGATAAGGAGTAATTACAAGATAATGTTGTGATTATCAGATCCTTTAAAGCAAAAAAGAGTCAATTTTTAAACCAGGGTCGTTCTGCTGGACCATAAGAATCACTTTTTTGCAAAATCCACTTCCTGTTTAATTTTGCATTAATATAACATTTCCTGTCGTCGAAGTTCCTACTTACCTGTCAATTTACCATCACACACCGTCACTTGATTAGTTTCCTGTCCCTGCACTTCCCAGCCAGGAAACCCCTTTAAAACGCCTTTCCATCTTCTGTTCTGCCTGATTTGCGTGTTTCCTTTGTTTTCCAGTGTTTGTCCTTGTGTAGCTTCCCTGTCTATGATCCTTGCTTGTGTTTCCGGACTTTCTGGGTGTTTGCTCGCCTCTTGCCAGTTTTGGTTGCTGAGTTTGAGTACTGACTCCTTGTGTTTGACCATTTGGACTGAGTGAGTAAAGCCAACGCCTTTTATCTTAAACCCTGGTTGAAAACTTGCTGCAATTAAAAGTGAATGGCTTGTAAGTTTTTCTGGAAAGTTTGTTTAAAATCTGATATCCCAATTTTATTTCTAAAGTGTTATCATAAATGTAAACAGCTCACATTTACCACCAACAGTTGACCACAAAGTCTTTTTTGAGGCCAAATCTTAAGCTCAGTAATTGGCACAAAAGAAAAAACTCATTTTTGTAAAATCATGTGTGACAGACTTGGAAGGCAGCCTGTACTGATAAACTAGGCCATCCAGCTATTAAGTGCATGCGATATGGAAATGCTCACACAGGATCTTATTGCAGACAACAGATCCGGAGCCATTAGTCAGTAACACACAAAAACAATCTGACAAATATACATGATGTAGTTTCACAGTTTGTTTCACTGCAACCCTGTCTTTTTAAAATTAAGTTTCTATGCACAATTCAATTATGCAAAACAGAATTCCGCGCCTTCGTACATCTCCTACAGCTATACTCAACCTCCAGACCCCTCAGATCCGACTGTGCCTTCGCTGTTAGAGCTCCATCCCTCTGGAACAGTTTGCCCTCCGCACTCAGCTCGGCAGAGTTTGTGGATTCCTTCCAAAAACTTTAAAAAACGAATTTCTTTCGCCTAACCTTCACAAAATGATGTCTCTTTATGATAAACTGTTCCTTATGTTTATATAGTTTGCTCGGTATATATTGTTATGTGTACACTTTGTCAGTTTTGTATATTGTTTGTTTTGCTTGTATCACTTTGTAAGTAGGATACCAGACTGGAATGTAAATAAATGGTTTGTGAATACAGCGCTATATGAATATATAGCGCTTTCCTAGTCACCACTCAAAGCGCTTTACAGTACAGTTTTTTACAATTTGTTTTTTTTCACCCATACACACACACATTCATACAAGGCATCTATGTGCAGCACTTTCTCTATTACACATCACTCAGACACTGTTGGCCCAGCCATCAGGGGCAGTTTGGGTCTTACTAGTATCTTGCCCAAGGGTACTTCGGCATGCGGAATGGGGAGACTGGGATGAAGCCGCCGAACCTTTTTCTTACCGCTCAACTTCCTGAGCCAAAAATACATGGGAGGAGGTGGACGAGCTCAGTCTGTTTGTCAGCGACAAAACTACTACGAATTTGTAGGAGTTTTTGATTCTCAGACCTCTCAGCCACGTATAGAATGACAAGGTTGTTTCATTTGTTTCTCTTCTCAGCCTGTTTTGTCCTTAGTAACATATGATCAATGTACCGAGTGAGGAAGTGCAGCAGCAAACAGTCCCCACATGGTAGAAGAAAACGTCTGGATTCCAGTATTAACGGGGCATGTTAATCAGCAGCTGTAGTATCATGGATAATTTAAGATAAGATTATGCCATTAAGGTAGTGTTACATTTCATCAAGCACTGAGTATATAGCTTCAAAGTCTGCTGCCACACTCAACAGTAGAGCTGCGATCATACTGAAATACTATTTATCAGGGTTTTTCACTTTCTCTGATACTTATCTGACTCTGTCTGTTCATCCTTAATTTGCTCATTCGGCTCAGGATGGACTGCATGTTGTAGAATGCGTTCTGTCACACTCTTCTTTTTTTCCATTTACTGAGACAGTAACTTGTTTCAGATACTGAACCTTTTGTACAGCCTGTCACACTCCAATCCTCCAGCGCTGCGGCTTCTCCTTCCCTGATTGGATGGTCGTGCCTCTCGTTGCCTGCTCCTCACCATTAACTGACCACTCATCCTGACACTTGGCTATTACTCTGTATTACATACTTGTCACACACTTTGCCGCTCCCCCTCCCTCACTCATTTTCTCCTTACATCTCCAGCTCCACTCCAACTCTGACAAGGGCGATGGCTCTGTGCGATACATCTTGTCCGGTGAGGGGGCCGGGTCCGTCTTTATCATTGATGAAACAACGGGTGACATCCAGGCTGCCAAGAGCCTGGACCGCGAGAGGAAGTCCCAGTATGTCCTACATGCAAGGGCCATCGATCGGCAGACAAACCGCTCACTGGAGGCAGAGTCAGAGTTCATCATCAAGGTCCAGGATGTCAATGACAATGCTCCAAGATTCCCCGATGGACCGTTCTCAGCCACTGTGCCCGAGATGTCTGACGTTGGTAAGACAGGTCCCTTACACAGACTCTGACTTAGTCAGGACAAACAAGTGTAATGAATAATGAACAGTATCAGTGCTGAAAATGACTAACCTAATTTAGAATTGTCATTATTAATGTAATCAGTACTTTTTATGGTATGACTAATTATCATGTCTAAAGGCCATGAGAGCTGTTTACCTGAAAAAAATCTACACTGCAAAAATAAGTAGCATTATTTAGGTAATTAAATGTTGCTTTAAGCTCTGCAGTACAACTTGCAAGTCATTGTGAGAAATAGAAAATAATCTTTTCTTCTGCCTTTACAGAGAACAAACATAATTGTTTAGTTTCAAAACAATCCCAAACACAAGTTTGCCATAACTTGATACTGACACATCAGAAGCCTATAGTTGCCCCTCTTCAGAAAACGTGTCTAGGTTTCTTACATCGGATTTGCTGAAAAGCTGAAACATGACACTGAACTGTTCTGTCCCTACTCTAAGCTGAACGAATATGTACCACTGTATCAGCTGCGTAAATATGAGGCCACCACCAAGTCACAGAGTTAAAACAGTAACTACAGTGGAAGCCGCTTATTGTGATCATGTTGGTCCCGGACCAACATGATCACTATAAGCGGTTTAGTACGATAAACAAATTGTGTAGCTTCTGTGTGATAGTCCCGGAACTCGAGTTAAAGGTAACACTGCGCAACACACACACATTTTTACTGTTCAAACATGTATGAAAAGACACCAAATGAAACCTGTAAGCGTATTACCTGATCACCATAACCAGATTACTTAAACAGCATTTGTATAGGAACGATTCTGTCCCAAGCTTTTCGATCCATATAAACAGTTGATCACTGTATCCATATGTGGTTTTCACTGTATTTTGTTCAGCAACTTTTGATCTTGGACATGTTGGATATCAGCCTCAGTTGGATAGCAGCTGTTTTATGCTGATGTTTGTTGCACAGTATATTTTTAGATATTTATTTTGGTAATGAAAACTGAAAAAGCTATTTATTGAAGTACCTGTATAAGTGGGTTTATATATGTTTATTTGAATCAAGAAATGTTTCTCTAATATGCCAGCAAAAAAACACATCAACACATGAGAATATACTCATGTTTTTACTTCTGACATAAGAGGAACTTAAATTACTTTACAAAAACAAATGTAAAAACAAATGATTGGAGGAAATGAAAACAGAATTGCTCCAGGCTGCTACTGGGTGGCTTTTTAGTGTTTGGAGCATTATTGAAATTGGACCACATTTTTCTTGTTTAGCGATTTTCATCATGTGTGTGTTCAGGGACACAAAACATCTCACCTGATTTTTTGATTTAAGAATTATTCACAGCACTTCCCCTGCTATGGAGATTAGTAGAAAGCCCCCCCCACTAATCCCCATCATAAATCAAGCAACATGACTTTGTAAAAAGAGACAGCTAACAGAGCATGACGACCAGCTGAACTCGTTGCAACATTTTACTCATTTCAGTCTCTACCTTCAGTTCCTGTCTTTGTCAAGCCAAGTCAATTTATTTTATTGAGCCCCAAATCATATGGGCATTCATCGATAGAACAACACCCTCCAATTTCCATTTTGAGATGGATAATAATATATAATGATAATAATCACAATAGTTGTAGGTCTAATATTAAGACTAATAATAATACTTGTAGTAGTCGGTGTTAAACAGGTGGCCTGTAGTCACAGAGGTAACCTCCACTCTGAAGGCAGAAGTACCTGCAGAAACTGGCAGAAAGTGACAGGAGACGGGACAGCACAAAACTACAAGAGTAAAAAGATGCAGCGTTAGTAACATGCATTAATGGGATGTGAATGTGTACAGATGGAGAGGGAGAGAAGGAGAGAGGAGCTTAGGGCATCATGAGAAGACCCCCAGCAGTCTAGGCCCACTGCGGCATTACGAAGGGACGCTTCAGGTCTCTCCTGAGCTCTTTAGTGCCAGACCATTAAGGGCCTTGAAGGTGAGGAGAATGATTTAAAATTCTATTCTGGATTTTAAAGGGAGCCAGTACAGGGAGGCTCATATGAGAGGAATTAGATCTCTCTTCCTAGTTCTCGTCAGTACTTGTGCTGCGGCATTTTATATCCACTGTAGAGTCTTTGGGGACTTGCTAGGGAGGCCTGATGATAATTAATTGCAACAATTCACCCTAGAAGTCACAAACACATGGGCTATTAAGTTTTTGTCTGTGTGCATAATGTGCATGATTCTGTACAATGTTGCATGTGTGAAAAACTGGATTTGGGATTACTGCCTGCCCCCCTCTGAATGTGTTTACCTGGTTTCTCCCTGGTTTTTTGACTTGTATCTATGCTATGGACTAAACCGTGTGTGTGGAGTGGTCCAGGACCTTGATACAGAACAGAACAACAAACATGGTTAATAGCAGATTAAGAGCAAGCTTTAGAAAGAGATGATTGATGTTAGGTTTATTAATAGCTTGATTAATAAGCTTGAATTTAAAATGGCTGCAACGCCTTCTGGACACATTCATCATGACACAACCCAGTTTCGGTGAGACAGAATAAATCAATTGGTGTTTTTGGACCAGAGGAACCTTTTAACAGTTGCAAGCACAGGGACTGATCGCAGTTCTAAGAACATTGTTTTAGCTCCTACTTCAGAGTAAGTTCTCTCCCACCACAAGAAAAAGTTTGATTGATGTAAGTATACAATGATTGGTCCAGACATGAATGTAAATTGATTGAAAGAAAGCATGAAGCACCAAATTCAGCCTTTGAAGAAAAAAAAAGGGTAAAATATTGGCCATGAGAACAAGAATGTGAAATCGTTTTTAGCTCATTCAAAACCAAAAAAAGTTGTCTGTTAATTTGCCCATGATAACACACAGCTCCAACCACGACGACCTCCACCTTATTGATGTTGCACAAAGAATTATATAACACTGTGCATTGAAGATAACACCAAATAGACCAAAACACTTATGGAAGTGAAGGGGGACTCTAACAGGAATGTAACAGCATCCCAGTGGGCCATCCCTCCCAAAAACAATGAATTCCCAACCCCAGTGAAATGATAAATATCTTACCATGTTCATCAAAGTGGAGCTCGAAGTAAAAAAAAAACTGGAGTTGACCCTTGTCTAGGTTAGAGCCAAAATTGAATGGGTTCTTTCTTGGCCCATGTCAATCAATCAATCAATCAAACAAATTGTATTGGTATAGCCCATATTCACAAATCACAGTTTGTCTCATAGGGCTTTAACAGGGTGTGACATCCTCTGCCCTTAACCCTCAACAAGAGGAAGGAAAAACTTTAAAAAAAAAACCTTCAACAGGGTAAAAAGAAGGTAGAAACCTCAGAGAGAGCCACATGTGAGGATCCCTCTCCCAGGACGGACAGAAGTGCAATAGATGTCAAGTGTAAAGGAGAACATCAGAAAGATAAAGGTATTTGCAGCATTGATAAGGGTAAACATTTTGAAGCATAACTGAAGGTCATGAATTGATGGATTATTGTCAGTAATGGTCGAGTATCTGAGGAGACATATTATATATCAAGCAGTCCTGCTGTAATCATAGTCTATGGTCAGCTGCCACCACGATCATGATCCACCATCAAGATCGGATGCCACTATAGTCCACAGTCATTGTCCACTGCCGCCATCAGGATCCACCATCAGCTGCCACCTCGATCGTGGTCCACCACCATTATCAGATGTCAACACGATACAGGATCCGCCATTATTATCACGATCAGCCAGCACGATACAGAATCCGCCATACTGGATCCACCATTACGATCACGATCTCTGATACGCGATCCACCATCATAATCCATGATGTGGCCGCAGCCGCAGGCCTGGATCTGCGGACGAATGTCCCTTTCTACCACTAAGTTTCATGAAAATATGTTTTGTAGTTTTTGTGTTATCCTGCTGACAAACAAATAACCAAACCAACCAAAGCATAACCTACTTGGTGGAGGTAATAGGAAAATTGTTGGTGACAAAAACATATTGGGTAGTGAAAAATTGTAAACACCTCAGGAACCCTAATTTTAAATGAACTTAACATTTTATGCACAGCAGGTTTGCCATGATGAATGAGATGGATAAAAGCTTTGGCTTCACCTGTCTGCTGCTACATGGTCAGGCTAATGGGCTGTGGCTCTTTACAAGAGCACTGCTGACAGCACACACTGCATTTCACTGCAGCTTGTACTTCGCATTCAGGGGGAAGTTCAGTATGTCACATTTACATAGAAACAAGATATTTTCATACCGTTAAAGAAAATAGATTGTGGCTTGAGTTTTCATTTCAGATTTTAATCAGATGCTAGTGCATCAGTAGTGACAGCAACATTATGTTTAGTGTTCAGGCATGCTTGTGATCTAATGTGTTTGGGAGGTTTGTTTTCTGAGCTAGAAAATGGGTACAAGGACCAGAGTTGCTCTTAAAATCACAGCCAATTTGATAAAAGCTATCATCTTATTTTAAGTAGAGATCATACAGATATTCGTGAAGTACACACAGGGGCAGATTTCCAGGGGGGGGACAGGGCCGTCCGGACCCCCCATCCAGAGAGTTGTCCGCCTCAATATCATTGCAAACATAAGCAATGATAATGTTAAATAGTGATACAATATTTACTTAACGCATGTTCACTAATTATGAATGCAAAATAATGCATTCTTATACCCTCTCCTTGCCTCACAGTAGTTTAGTCCACTGGGCACTGCTCCACCTCTCCGTGTCACACACATACACACTGTTTCTCTCTCTCTCTCTCTCTTTCTCTCTCTCTCTTTTTCTCTCTCACTTAGAGTCACGTCATCTCAGTGTTGACTGATTTCCTGAAAGTCGCAGCTTTACAACAGTTAACTAAAAGCAAAGAATGTGTCAGACATGTTACTTGATATCACTAAATAGAATAAAACACTTTTATATTTAATCAGATGGCATATTGTCTGTTTTACCTCACAATTGAATCTTGAATCTAACCTTGGCCACCTTGGTTTGTGCAGCAAATGTTCATAACTATGAATTTTCAACCGATTTTTGGGCCGTTCTCTTTGTTAAAAATGTCAGATATGTGTATTTTTCACAGAATGCTTGGTTCCATTATAAATGAAGGTTTTCATACAAAAATCTCTGAACTTTTCTCGATGAAAATACTATTTCTATAAATATGTAAAGGGATTGTTCACTGAAAAATGTAATTATTATCCACTCACCACTATGCCGATGGAGGGGTGGATGAAGTGTTTGAGTCCAGAAAACACTTAAGGAGTTTCGAAGGTAAACAGCCGAGGAGACCTCTTCTTCAGATGTAATAAAACAACAGAAAAAAAACATAACATGCCTCCATACTGCTCGTGTGGTGTCATCCAAGTGTCCTCAAGCCCCGACATTCAAATTCGACTCAAAACAGCGTCATTTACACCATGTTTTTAGCCTAAAAGTCTGCAACCAGAGGTAGCAATGCAAGCGGACCTAGCGATGCTAACACACGGCCCTCGCCTGCCTTCGGGCGAGGAGGATATCAGAGGACAATTAGGCTAAAAACACTGTGTAAATGACACCGTTTTAGCTCGAATTTGAATGTTGGGGCATCCGGACACATGGATGCAGTATACAAGCAGTATGGAGGCATTTTGTGTTTTATTTTCTGTATCACATTTGAAAAATTGATCACAAGCTACTTTAATTAAGAATTACTGAATTAAGTAAAAACACTGTTTACCCCTGAAACTCCACTTCACCCACCCCTCCATCTGCATAGTGGTGAGTAGATAATGAGTGAATTTTCATTTTTCGGTGAACTACCCCTTTAAGATTAACATACCTAAAACAAATATGTAAGTACATTATTATATATACATATAAAAATATATATTTATACACAGTACATTCTGTGGTCCCCTTTGGTGTCCTCTCCAGGAATTGCTGGAGTACACAAGACGAAAGATTGAAGGTCAACTTGACATTTTTTGACCACAGATGTTATTCAGTTAATGGTATTGGTACATTTCTTTGACATGGCTTGTAAGAGAACAATAATAATAGCTTGAATTTATATAGCGCCTTTCAAGAAAGCCAAGGACTCTTTAAATGTGTCCGTGGGGACAAAAGAGAAAATAAAATAAAATACTTAGCACAAAACAGGATATAAATAAACAGCACTAATGGCAGGGTGGATCATTAACTGAGGGCAAAGGCCTCATAGTGAACAGGTGGTGTTTGAGGAGTTTTTTAAAACTGTCCAGAGATGTAGCGTTGCAGATTTCGGTGGGGAGAGTTCCAGAGGGTGGGGATTGTGGCACAGAAGGCTCTCTCTCCAAACGTTTTGCAGTTTGGTGTTGGGGATGGAGAGCAAACCTGTGCTCAGGACACCTTCTGAGCGGAGTGTAGGGGTGGAGGAGGACAATGATTTGGCATATGATGACGTATATACTGAAGCATTTTGATGTGCAATGGCATGAAGGGGCTGCATACCAATGGTTTCCTATACGCCCTGGTCCTGATAACAGGCCTAAATTAAACTCGGCTGTTGTAGGTATGTGAGCTCTTTGCACACCACTGTCAGTACCTGTCAAAGATGAGAGATTAACCACAGATAAACGCTGTGCAACCACAAGTTAACAGCGCGTTTCTGCAGTTATATGGTGCTGTATGTTTTTGCTATTGAAGTTCATTCATTCACTGTCTTCGGCAGTGGAAACCAATGCCAATGTTAATTATTCTACTTCACTTCTATATCTTTGCTTCAATTGAAGTCGCATGTTAAACACTAAGGCTGGACCCTCTCAAAACTTTCTTATGGCGAGTCACTGTGCTCTGAAAAATAGTTTTTGCTCGGGGAGCACAACCTCTTTTCTTTACACAACTATGGCTGAATCTCTTGGCAAGTCATCACCACCTGCTCCCCTCAACATTAACTACACCAAAGCTCTCATTATTTTGGGGGGTTTTCCTTAATAATTATATCTAAAATAACAAATTTCGACTGGGCTGCCAGCCAACATCTATTCATCAGAGGTAAACTAACAATCTCACAGAGAGCTGACCATTGGGTTCAGAGTGGCCATCTGTCCTTTTCTTCCAGATGGTTTTGGGTGGTGTAACAGTCTTAAGCACATATCTCAGCCATTTGTTGTATTTGCAGTTAGAATCACTCTCACTGTGGACATGTTGAAATGTCTGTCATCAACTGTTGCCTCTCTCTCTCTGCAGCAATATTTTTCTTTTCTTCTCAGTCGGCTGTGGAGAACACAGAAACACCACCAGCGACATTTTCAATTTGATATAGCTCCTCATCTGTAGACTCCTTCTAATGTTCCACTGCATAACCAGCCGTTGCACTTTGGGTTTTTTTAAATGCCGTTAGAAGAAAATAATGTGAATAAATCTTCTCTGGGTCCATCTTACTACTCCAGCATATACTCATGTTAAATTGGTAGTGCAGCTCTGGGGCTATATGCAGTTAACTACACTGGCTCATTTAAGGGGCTGCTACTGTGTTTACTTAAGTTTTGACAAGCAGTGAAAATAGTTCATGTAAAATTTATGCTTTGTATAAAAGTTTAAATGTTTGGGTGTGGTGTTCTGTTGTACCAATAACAAGGATGTCACAGGGTCCGGGAGTACATCGGAACATTGCTGCAAGGTTCATTAAGTTAACCTGGGGTTGGTCTCCAGTGATGGCATCATTTAGCCTTAATCATATTACAGCATGGAGGCAAGCAGAGTTGTAGACCAGCATGTGCTTCATCAGTGGTGTGTGTACGCCAACATTTCAGACACATGCAAACTACTTAACATGATGATGAGCTTCTTTGTTGTATTTGGCTGAACGTGTGCCGCGGCTTGGCAAGAACAGACAAAGGATGTGGAGCACGTAAAAAAACAGTGTAAGAAATGGAGGTCCTTTTGCCTTGCATGAGTAGTTGGTACTATCGTGTTGTGGACAGTCTGCATGGTCACACATTTTGGGATGTGCCGAACACAAGTGTCGGTTTAAACCCTTATGAACTTGGACAGATAAAGACATTTGAAACACTTTAATATGATCTGCAGATCAAGGTGGCCACACATATGAGATTGAGACCCTGGTTGAAATATACTATAGTCTGTAATATTAGGTAAAGAAGTCACCCTACACCTACATTATTTATGTATGCCAGTGATTTGTCATGATCAAAACCTATTATTTTGTGGTCAGTACCAATCAACATCTAATCGTTCCTATTTGTTCCTTCTATGTGCAGGAACATCCATCTTTCAGGTGAAAGCCTTGGACGCAGACGACCCCACCTACGGGAACAGCGCCAAGATAGTTTATAGCATCCTGGAGGGACAACCCTACTTTTCTGTTGACCCCAAGACAGGTAAAAGTGCCTCTCTGTTTACTTGAAAGAGATCTTACCTGCTGCCTAGAGAAGGCTCAAACAGAAAGGCACAGTAGCTAGGGAGCACTTAGCACAAGCGGTGCTATTAACAAGCTACTGTTGCCCGAAAGCCGGGAAAGAACTGTGATTTTGACTTTGTTGTCCGAGTCCATTAAATGTTTGGGAAAAAGTTCCAGTGAACTGCTTTTAGCACTGGCGCCAAATCTGTTGGCGAGTAGCACAGGTGGCCTATCAGTAGACAGCCTCCACCTGCTCAGGGTTTTTTCTTTCTTTGCATGGTAAAAGAGCAGGTGCATTGCAGGTTACTTTCTTTGTATAGCTCACACATGTTCAGGAATCCCCGCTGAATTTTTGTTTACTCGTAACAATTATTCCTCAGGAAAGAACATGACTGATTTTATGACTTAATGTGACTGTAAATTTTTAAATTGTACGTAAATGCATTATGTTTATTCTCACAGATGAAAGCAACCATCTGTGAGAATAAACTTGGCCTCAATCATCGCACATCACAGTGCAGAGGTCCATTGAGCTGCTTAATAGCCCCCATGTCCCATGTAATATCTGGGATTTTCCCAGTGTTGCAAGTTTCGGTTTGACTACATCTGAGAGTGTATTGTCTCTATGAATTTATGCCATCAAAGGTTCAGTGGCAGCGGGGTCATGGTGCTGCATGAACCACAATGTCAATGGCTTCTGTCCCATGCGGCACCTTTTTATTGGATCTCTTTCAGTTTCCCTGTCACACCTTATTTTCTCTCATCGCTTTACTGTCAATGTCAGATTTCTGTATGTTCAAAAGTGCTGGAATTCTGTGTTCCTTTAGTGACACTTTTGCACAGCTGCTACTTTGACTTGCATATGTGATGTTGTTATTCAGGGATTCAGCAGTAAACATGCAGTGCATCCAGTTTTATAATTACTCTTATTCACAGATGTTTGCACATGTGTTAGAAAAAAAGTCAGCATCAGTGGAAACACTGAAACAAACAAGTTTACATATAAAAAAAACATTAATGGAAGTGACCCAAGAATGGAGCGCTAAAGAAACAGAAGCTAATCCAAATGTGGGCATCACTTTGGCTCTCTCCACCCATCCAAAGCACTTACATGTACATGTATTTCCCTGCCTTACTTTGCTAAAACACCTTTTGGTCCACTTACTCTCAAGATGGTATCCAAGTTCCTGCATACCGCTAATCATCTGTACTTGAGGTTTTAATGTAATTTCCCTCTTTTAGTGATGAATGGTTTAAATGGTTGAAGTATTGTTGCTAACCTTTGGTTGCATTGATCACCAAGGTTTTTTTCAGTCACATCCCCATGCTAGAAAACAATTATTACATTAAACTTAATGACAATGTCTGGAAGTTAATGCTGTCTACAAAGTATACCCATGACAAGAGTGGCTCAAGTTAGGATCCTGGAGCTTGGACATGTCAGTGACAGATGTATGCCTAAAATGACTGGTGGGAAATCCTGAAAACCAATAGAAATTGGGACAAAAATTCATCCATTCAAAATTGATGCAATTAATCAGAGACAGTGCAGGACTATATTTTCACTCTGTGACTTCCCTTGTTCCTTAGTTAATGCTGACTCAAAATGTTGCAGACATTTACCAGTTTTACCGACAATATATTTGTTCATTTGCACAGCTCTAATTGAATCCATGCAGACTCCACTATGTCTTCTTCCCGGATCGATGATAAGCGACGATGAATAAAAAACACATTCTTTACATGAACAGCTTTGTAGCCATTCCTTTATTCGTAGGCTAATGAAGATATAAAAGCTAATTACAGTTTGAATAGAAATATATTCTTGACTGTGACACAGATGTTGTTGTACTGATTTAATTACTGCTATGGAAATAATCACAATACTGAATGTTCTTATGCTCTTATAAGAGGCTACAGGCCATGTCACCTCCTCAATCCATTTAACTCAGCAACCAGCCTATATTTGTTCACATCCGAACTTCCACTCACCTCACATCTATTCAAACACTGTACAGCCTCGGAAGTCACACAACTGAGCTTAATTCTCGTACAATGGGATGTGTCAGGTGAAAGAAAGCTTGTGCATCTTTTAATTTAAAATGAAACAGTTTTTCTACTCGTACTAGTCATAGCTTTAAAATTGTACTTATTAAAATTATTTGCAACAAAGCTTCAGGGAACTATGTGCATTGTAAATCAAGTGACTGTTGCGGGTAACATGCAGAGCAGACATGAAATAAGCTTTCTGTCTAGCTCTGTCTTTCCCAAACAAAAGCTTTCCCAGGCATGATACTATGTCCATAAAAGACACAAGGGAACAGGCCTTGTAGAGACGGTGTACAGAGAATATTGAAGTGTCCTCAGTGTGCTTTTCAAAGCATATTCCATTCAATGTGACTGGAATTAACTGGAGCCAGAAAATGTTGCAGGCACCATATCTACGTGTGTGTGTGTGTGTGTGTGTGTGTGTGTGTGTGTGTGTGTGTGTGTGGGTTCGCTCATGTGTGACAGCTTCACAATGAGATAGACTTTATGTGGATCTAGCTATTTTAGTGTGGCACCATTTCATTTATGTTAAGTATCACTTATTGTGTTCCCTATTGAGTACAATAGAAAATACTGCATGTCTGTTTACTGCCTCTGGCGGAACAGAATATGATAGATATAGTGATACATTCCTTCTCAAATAACACACTCTGCACCCAGAACAAAGGCTTTCCTTGATGTGGTTGCCATATATTCCCATTCACTTTGGTAGTCTAACAATGGCATGTGCTCCTATCTCTAAAACACTATCCGAAGAAGTGCAACTTAGTTTGTAATAACTTCTTTCTGTCCATTTATTTTTCATAATAAATGCAGAAAAGTAAATCAAACTGATAATATATATGAATCAATCTTATATCAAAGGCAGATGGCCGCCCACACTGGCTATTACAAATGTAGTTTTTCACATAGCTACTATAGCAGATATTGTGATATGTACTCCTGTCTAAAGTGATGCTATTCGAATTTGGTAAACTTAAGAAGTCTGTATAAGGATAATAATGGAACTGCCATTTGTATAAATGTATTTCTTGCATTGTGTTAGAGGATATAATAAATAGCATCCTGATTGTACAAACTGATGGGGAAATATTTTGGCAGCTACAGTATAGTTGCAGAGAGGCATAAAGGAAAGATTTACATTCATATCAATTTCCCTGAATGTGTCATTAAGTGAAACTCAGCCCCAAGCCTTTGGAGTATGAAATACTTACCCCCTGTCGATATTAGGGTGGCTCTGAAAAGTTTGTTTCTCTCTCATTGATGCTAGATGGCAGATGTAGTCAGGGTGGATTCACTGCACTTTTCCTGACTGCTAAAGTTTAAGCATTTTTTATGGGGGAAGAAAAAGTATAAAATATATAGAGAAACTTCTCAAAGCAGCTCTGCAGACTAATCCACGTCTCCGCTGTCAGCATTTTCAGAACACTCGTATTTTTCTCAGTTTTCGTATTGATCGTCCCACACAAACCGTGTGTGTGTGTGTGTATGTTGATTTGTAGCTACATGACAGGGCGCCCACATTCTATTGTTCATTTTGTCAATTAGTTCCTGATCTGGGTGTCGCACAGACCCAGAACACAACGCAGGTTTTTTAGCAGCAGTCTTTGCTCTGTGCACTGTAGGCTGTGCTCTGTTCTTGTGTTGGTATCAGCACTTTTATGCACACACTGTTCCTGCAAACCTTCACAGTTCTTCCCAAGTCAAGGACAGACTCGATGAGGGCCCCAGTGGGACTGCATTATGTGGATGCACTGTCAGAACATCTAGGCTGAATCTACAAGTCCAAAGGAGTCAGCACTTACCACAAACCACTCAGCTCCTACAGATCTCAGGTCATAAAACCAGAGGAAACACTGGTTAACAAATGATACATAGGCTCTGTCTTGAGCTTTTAGAATGAGTGTATCCTTCACCCCAGCTTGATCATGTTAACTAAACCTTAAAGGGATAGTTCACCGAAATATTCACTCATTATCTACTCACCACTATGCCGATGGGGGGCGGGTGAAGTGTTTGAATCCACAAAACACCTTTGAAGTTACAGAGGTAAACAGTGTTTACCGCCAAATCCAATACAATCAAAGTTACTGGTGAAAACGTCTTCAAACGTAAAATAAACAACGGAAAAAAACATGAATTGCCTGCATACTGCTCCTGTGGTGGCATCCAAGTGTCCGTAAGCGACAGCATTCAAATTTGACTTAAAACAAGGTCATTTACACCGTGTTTTAGGCTTAAATATCCGCTGTGATCCACACGTGAACCCATCTCCAGAGGAGGATATCAGATCCTTATATTTATGTCTTTATGTCTTATACAGATTTTTAAAGCATTATATAATGAATTAACAATGGATTTATGAACCCAACAAACATACATCAATGTGATAAGAACTCCTAAATAAACAGTAACCATCTGGGGGGGAAACATAATTGTCTGTGTACTATGACATTTCAGTTTGGCCCATGTTCCATTCGCTAACATGGAGCATGTGGGGTTTAGGACCTATACTGCAGCCAGCCAACAGGTGGAGGTCCAGATTATTTGGCTCCGCTTTCGGGGACTGTCGCAATGTCCATCTTCAAATACAGTCGATGACAGCACTCCACTGAATTGAGCAGGTCACAAAATGGCTCCCAGGAAAATGTGAGGAATCGACCATGCATATGTATGATCACAAAAAAAAAACAATATTTATGCAAGGATGTTTGCTTTCAAGTATCTATTTTTCAACTGTAGTCTAATTGTAGTAATATTAATATCACAGTAACAAACATTTGTTATCAGTAGTGATGTGACAGAGGTAGCAAACTGGTCACTGGCAGCACCAGTGTCAATGCTGTTGATATACCTGGATCTATCAAGCCTCTTTGAGAGCAAATCACTTAATGAGGACTATAAAGACTGAAGCTTTGTATTCTGGTTTGTTTTAGATACCTGAAGCGTTTTCTGAATTCGGCGCTTCAGCTCTGCTGGAAATGTCTCATCTATCTTTCATGAGTCATCCGCAGAAATAAGAAAAAATACAGCCCGAGACAATACAATGCACTCAGGAATCCAAGGTTCATCGGCATCATTAACTGCGTTAAACTGCAATTTCTCCTGGTGGGAGGTTGGCTAATAAAAACTGCGGACTGAATGGGCACAGCAACCGCTGCCGTCCCCACCACAAGCATATGCTCCCTTCTCTACCTTGTTTTCTAACATGCCATTTCTTCAATCTCTTTCTGCTCTCCCCTCGCCCTCCTCCCATTATTCTCGTCTGCTGTCCTGTCTCCTTGCCAGCAGAGGATGGCATACCACCCGGAGGGATTATGTGATTTGCTCTGTTTTTGAAGAAGTCGAGCCACCTAAAAAGAAAATGTGTGATTTAGTGAGAGGATCCACTCGCAGTCCAGTGCAAAGTCTGACACAGTTAATGCCCTCATCTAGGTGGTCTACAGAGACTCCCACTAGGCAAGGTCAGCCACAAGAGCACACACACAGAGGCATTCAGGAAGCCTGATAACCTTCCTCGCATGCACAGGCACATTTGTGAAGAGGGGTGTTTGCCACTGGCTTTTCAATTTATTGTGAGTTATCTTTTTCTGTTTGAATACAGTCAGCCCTATATGCCTCTACACTGCAGATATTAGTCGCTGTTTCATTTCTATCTGCCTTTCATCTTTTTCTAAACCTTATTTTTGCTCTTCTTGTATGTATTTCTCAGGGTGTGTGTGTGTGTGTGTGTGTGTGTGTGTTCCTGCTGAATGCTAAGAGACTGTTTAACATGGTGCAGGGTGCTCAGACTGGCAGCAGATTAAGGCAGGTGGCTGGATTAATGAAACGTCAACACAGAACTTTAATGTCTAGACAGCGGACTTCAGATAGTTGCTGAACACAGGCAACTAAGAAATGACTGCACATCTCTACAGTCTTTCAATGGGCACATTACAGTTAAAGGTTCTAAGTAGGTTTTTTTGCTGCTTCAGCATCACCATCTGTCTCCCGTGGTGGGAGCAACACCAATGTTTACTCTTGTTTTGCTGCCATTTCTATAATTCCCTTGCTTCTGCTCAAGTTGTAGGGACATGGCAAGCTCAATAGCATGCTAACTTCTACTGAAGTAAGTATCCTAACTAGCCTATAGTGTCTGTAATACCACTTTGCAATCTTGTAGTGTCCAGGCTGGCCCACATTTGAATGGAGAAGTAAGGCTGCCTTTAGGGCAGTGGTCACAAACCTTTCGCCCAAGATCACTTTTTTAATACTAAACGTAAGCCGAGATCTACCACCCTGACATCTTCCAAAAAAAAACCTTAGGAGGGTCATATTTCTTTTTTTGCAATTTTTTTAAAGGCTCAATGTACAAGCATAAATATACACAAAGAAAGGCAGTCATGCTACTTATATATTCAATGCACAATATTTAGCTTTACAGTTTAACAATATGTTCTGCAGAGTTCTGCTACTGCAGCACAATGTTTTTACAAAGGCTTTGACTTGAATATATGTATAAAAGTAGTAGTAGCGTGTACTCAAATAAATACACTTGTATTTATACAGTATGCAAATTGTTCACCATAAAACCCCCTTTATTTTACACAAATGAATGGATTTATTTTGAAACACATACAGTAAGTGTTGCAACCATTTATGTTTGTTACATAAATTCATCAGATAAACATTACAACTCAGGTGAAAGATCATTTTCTCAGTTTATTCTGCTGTGAAACACAATGTTTAACTGTCTATGTCACAAACGTATTTCCACACTTCCACACTTCCCGAAACCAGTTTCAAAGTAAAAGCACTCAGTGTTTCAATTTCTGAATCCATTCATCTGTTTTAACGGGACTTTAAGTGTTATCGCAAGGAAAATGCAGTAGATAAACCAGCAGCTCCGCCGCCAGTAGTGCACACGCTGCCAGTGTGAACAACAGACAAACTGACACACAGCGGATCTGTGGCGCAACCGCAGCCAGCAAGTCCAGAGCGGGGATTGACAGTGAAAACTGTCGAGATCAACCAGTTGAAAGCGAGCGACCACTGCTTTTGGGTCTCTTCTAACATAGATAGAAATGGCTGTTACTTTTTACCACTGGAGACACAACACATGTCCAAATGGATCATATATACCCTTCATATTTGTGTATATTGAATAGCATTGGGTATTGTTTTTTCAATGTTATAAATGTAGTGGTCAAAAGTTTGGGGTGACAGTTGAATGCCAATCGGGTTCACCACATATATCCAGAATAAACGGGACGGGAGGCTGACGATTCCAGAAATAGACAATTTATTCAATTCTGACACATAATTAAAAAATACTGATCAAACAGCACAGGATCATGTGCAAAGTATGGAGTACTGGCCTGTACGTGATATAAATAACAAATGAAAAAAAGAGAATTTAAAGGCTCAAGACCCAATTTAACAAAGCTAAATAACCAATGCGTAAAACGAGCACAGCACACTTTAAGAATCCTAACACTGGTTGGATTGCACCAGTGGATTATCACTGCAGGCGATATTATACCATGAAGTAACAGAAGAGGGCCTCTAGTTTACGGAGCCAATAACTCACCAATATTCAAGCCACTACACCAGGATTGCACAGTACCTATCAACCATATTGCACGTTGCCCATAGAACCAAGAACAAAATAAAACAAAGAAACCAGAAATCAAACAAATTAATCAGAAAGAAAACTAATTATAAACAAGGCCAAATAATCTCAATGAAATCTTGATGTGGGAAAAAACAGTGACCGTGAATATCCTGCCTGAAGGCAGCCCTATGAAACAGACATGTCGTATTAGGTCACACAATTATTAAGCAAGGTTATCAAAATGTTTCAAAACATTATCAAACATAAAACACATCATTATGCAATACCTTCAATTCATTCCGATAAAACAGAGACCCACGCCGTCCTTATTGTCTTGACGACAAGTATTAAAACAGGAAAAGAGAATTACACTTAATGTCACAGACATATAATAGTGTAGACTCTGGATACATGTCCGGTGCGTCACTTACAATTATCGTTACCACTAGTTTGACGCTGATACCGTCTCACACACACAAACACACACAGCTGTACTCTGTGAACAGAAATGCGCTTCATGTTTACGCAATGTTTTCTGCGTTATCTCCATTTACTTTAAAGTGACTTTCAGTTAATAAAACTTACCGCAACAAACATTTGGCGTCCACACTGCACTTCCTCACAGGACCGGCAGTGGAGAGAGAGAAAGAGGGAGAGAGCTACTACGGTGTCACTAAATAAACTTCCGTCCTATAGGCATCGCCGTTCTGTCAGGTAAATTAGAGCTGTGATCTTATATCTACAATGACATATAAACATAACTGGGAAAGTAACACTGCTAAAATTATCCTGTTTTAGCTAAAGCTTTTATTAAGGATTAACCCCATTACATAAATACACATTATTTTAGAATTATTATAAATGTATTCTAAATTTAATGATTAGCTAGGTTCGATTTGTCTGTAACAATTCCAAAATATGTGATTGATCAAATTTGAGGATGGTTGTGGCTAGATAGAGCAGGTCATCCATTTATCTGAAGTCTATTCTATCATCAATTAAGAGATTGATATTTTATAAGAGCTGAAAACCCCCGGCTGCACCTTGCATGCTGCAAAGGTAAATCTACATGTAGACATAGGGTCATTCCCCTGACAAATGAAACAAACTGCTGGTCCCTCAACTAGCGTGGAGTCTCTCGGAATAACTCGTGTCAGTGTCGTGATGAGAGCTATTCTCCCTTTAGAGAAGTTGCAGCGCATCATGCACATCTCTGGAGTGTAAACATCACAAAAGGCAGCTTTTGTCCTTGCTCGGTCATTTAAACTTTGTAATTTCCCAAGGGCGCTTCTTCATCTCCTGTCTGCTCAAGTTTGCCACTTCAATGCCCAACACTGTCTGACTAGATGCAAAGATTTATGATCCTGGTTGTATCACTGTTCTGTCTGGATATTGTCCATTCCTGTGACTTTCAAATTCATTGGGATACAGTGTGAGCCATGTGTTTCAGGGTGTAATATCTGGTTTGCAGATGGTAAACTAAGGTCACACCTCCTACCTTGATTTGATCCTGATCCTAAGACATACATGGCTATCTATTACCCACAACTTATCACTGCTTAGCACATTCCAGGTCACATGAATGTTATAGCAGATATGCCAGCCTAGCTCCAAAAGTTCCCGTTTTCAGACATAATCCTGTCCTAAACCACACTCCTATAGTTAATCTCCTAGAGTCGGCAAAATATCATACGAGAAAGAATCTGGCTCCTTCTATCCTAAATTCATATGACTTTGCCTGGAGGATGTTTGCCTCACACTTGGTCTCAGTCAGCATGCTGCTCATCCCATTCTCATCTCGTCTGTGTTTTGCTTTCATATGCTGTTGCAAAGCTGGAAGAAAATTAAAGCTCCCATATATTCACAGTGGTGGCAGCTGGAATTCAGTTCAGTGCCGGATGCCGTGATCCCAGTTTCTCTTGTCTGTTTTCAAGTTCTGTAAATTTGTGAGGCATAGCTAAGCTCTTACCCCTTGTTTCACACAGTGGATGGCCTATTAACCTTTGCATGCTTCACAAGATGCTCTCCGCTCAATAGGCCGTGCTCCAGCACTATCACTTGCACTGACTCTAATCTCTGTCCACATTCCAAATTGAAATTAAAAAGGCTCTGAAAAGCAGCTGCCCCTCCGTCTTAACACCTGAACATCATCCTGTGTCTGTGTGCATATTTAATTATTAACTCAGGCAAGTGCCCCTTAAATGTGATCTCTCCACTCAGAAGTACTCATCCCACTCATTCAGGGTAGGTGGGTTGCAGTGGACCTTTGCCTTTGGCCTGACTGTGATGCCTGTCTGTCTCTGCAGTCATGACACCCATCCAGTGAGTGCTGGATACTGCTGCTGGGGGTTGATTCATCCAACCCATTTGTTTCCACTGTTACTTCACTGTAGTCCTTACTCTTGTTGAGGGTTAAGGGCAGAGGATGTCACACCTTGTTGTCCTATGAGCCCTATGAGACAAATATAATTTAACAAATAAAAACATAAAATTTGATTGATTGATTGATTGATTGCCCCAAACACCTCCCCAGCAGACTAAACCCCATCCCTTTGGCTTTATACATTTCTTTGGAAATTATCAGAGTTTAAAATCCATTCCCCCAACCTCTAATGGCCCTTAGCTTTTATACCAAGCAAAACCCACATTCCTCTGGCATCGAATAGCCTCAGCCCTATTGCAGGTTAAATGTCTATTCTTCTGGCCAACAGTGGCCATTTGCCTTTATCGCCAAGTTAAATAAAAGCATAAAAGCTTATTCTTACTGTATGTTAATACCCATTGAAACCCCATTCACCTGGCTTACAGTGAGCCTTTTGTCCCTATGTTTGATTTACAGGTATTTGTGTTTTCTCCTCTTTTATTGCAATATATTTAGAGCAATGACAGATGTGCTATTATTTCCTACTGGAACTAAATCGCCTACCCCATGTTGACAATGTTTTGATTATTTTGGGGGGTGGTACTGCTCAGAATTGGAGGGAATCAAACACTTGAATCAGGCCATGAATACAATGTTTCTAAATAGTTCACCTTTATTTAAGCTTGGCAGGAAAAAGCAGGCAAAGGATACACAGGAGGCAGAGTAGGGGAGCTGGCAGTGGTAACAGCCAAGTAGAACCCAAAAAAACAAACAAGGAACAGACAAAAGTCTGGGAACAAGCAGGAGGTCAAAACAGAAAACAGGCGAACAGGAACAGGTAAATGAGGCTGGTAAACTATGGCTGTGGTGGCACATTAAACCATCTGGCTGAGTGTAGCTGTGAAACGGTATTCACTAAGAAGTAAATGTGGAACAAGAAACAGGTTAAAAGGTGGGCGGCAAGGAGTCAGGTGGCTGGGAGGAGGGAAAGGCTTGGTTCACTGCAGTGCGGGGGGGTGACAGTCTGAAATGACAAGAGAGATTCTTGGCAGGGCAGCCGGAGAACGAATGAATAAATAAATGAACTGTGACGGGAAGATTCTTCCTATCTCCCATCTTCACTGGCCTACGCATGTTGAAGACGCACACTTCTCACATGGTCTAATCTTCTAAGTCCTGCTTTGTTGCAGCCTCAATATAACGTTCTTATACATGCTCTGTTGATATGTCCTTATTAAAATGAAGCTCTGGCAAAGGTTCAATCATATCTGTTCCCTGTTCCTTTGTATTCTCTTGTCCTGGTTTTACATATCCATCTACTCCATCACTTCCTCTTTGCTACACTGTCTCACTTCCCTTTTATTCACTGACATAGATCTATCAGTCTGGAGCAAGGGTCATCTTAAATGTCAATTGTTCAACCCCAATCAACATCTTACCCCACACAACGATTCAGGTGTGTCAGACATATAGTTCCATCTCTCATCTTCTGGCATTAGGCCACTGCAACCAGCCTCTAGGCCCCAGGGGATTCTTCTGGTCCTGTCTCTTTAATGGCCTGTGCACATTGAAGGTTTACACAACAAGGTGTAATTGCCAAAGTCCTACTCAGTTGTCAATATCAATGAATGTGCTCATGCACTCTGTATTGATCTCTTCTTATGAGACTACTTTGTCCACCTCAGCCTGTTGATGTCGTAGCGTGGCTCTCTTTAATGAAAGCCACTTTCTACAGTGCGACCATTTCACTCTATATGAGAGTGAAAATTAGAGGTAATTGACTCTGTTGTTGAAATACATGGATTCACTGCGCTCCCACAGTAATGAAGCTGTTGTCCCTCCTTGTCCTAGGAGTAAAACTCTACTTCTTATCTGGCAGTATTGATTTCACTGATTTAAAATAACAAATGACGCAGTTGGCAGACCTTCATCAGTAGAAGATTGTTCTCCCTGTATCCAGTCTCTGTACTCAGTCAAAGACTGTTTATGAAGTCAAAGAAATGCTGAATCACCAAACAGCTGGATTGACTTATTTTGTAGTCCCAACTACAACTCTCTAGGTAATTGCAATGTGTGGCACTGTGCCAACAAGTCCTCCAACCTAAACAACCATTTCAATGATTTGCCTCTGCCCTCTAATGTGACCCATGGTGCGCCTTCTGAAAAAACACACCCATGGTAACCGTTGTACCAGACCTTTGTCCTCAAGATATAGTTTGGGATGATAACTCTTGGTTCAGAAATCAACAGTGATTTCCTATTTCTTATGATTTACCCCCCCAACCTCCTCCCACCCAACAATGAAACCTAGGCTGCTTGCTCAGACGGCCTATATAGTCATTTTTACAGGTGAACAGCCTCCATTCTCCCAGTTAAAATTGAATATATATCAAAACTTTTGAATAGAGCACTTTTTGTGTTTGTGAATACTGGATTCATCAGGCCTTATTTAAATGCCCATTTAATGTAGAGGCACTGTGTATTCTCAGTGAAGTGAGAGTGAAACATTTGTATTCAAGAGACCACTGAATGTTAAACACACAAGTGCTCCGTTTTATGAAATCTCTCCCTGGTGTATTCACTTAAACATGTTGACTCACCTCACATCTTTGACAAATTTGCTCACTGTTCTACTGTATTTATTCAACCCAGACAGTCACCTACAAATGGAGCAAATAGCAGCTGCAATTTAGCTGGATATATCTGCACCAACTGTGTATGTGGGAGTTTCTTGTTTGTGTTCATCTCAGCCTCCGACTGATCTCAGAACTCACTTTCATGTCTCTGTGCTCTCTCCACTTCCCTTTCTGTACATGTATAAAGTGGATCCATTAATCCACTCTGAGGGTGTCTATTGACTTCATATGCAATCATGTTGTCAATAAAATCCGAGTTCTGAGCTCACCAAAGGAACTAATGTGACTATTCAATCTTTCTCTTGGCCCAAATTAACAATCAAATACCTAAAGAACAAATGACCTTAATTCCAATCAGACTGTACTGCCTTTTGTGTTGATGAGTAAATGCCGACGTTTGCATTTAACCAAAGGTGATTCAGCTCAGTCGACAATCTTAGTAAAAAATCTTAGTAAAACAGTTGAGCAAATACTTGGCAACTGGGATGAGAAAAAACCAGAGGAAACTTCTTACAGCAGACTCATGGTGGGGTTGAAAGAGGAGAAAAGATGGAGAGACGAGAGTTGGTGTGAAAGCGGAAGAGAGGGGGAGGGGGTGGAGAACAGTTGTGTAACTGTAACTAAGCACTGTCAGAGTGGTTGTGGTGATGATGATAATATTAATAGGGATACTTATAGATGTAATATTGTTATTAATTGCATTATCAATAATAATAATACTGGCAATAAATCATCGGCTAATACTAATAACAGTTGAGTGGTAGTGTCTGGATCCTGCAGCTCTGGAGTGGAGAGAGAGAGAGAGAGAGAGAGAGAGAGAGAGAGAGAGAGAGAGAGAGAGAGAACACAAAGTCAATGACATGCAGTGGCACATCCATCCAAATCATCCATCTGTCACACAGACCAGTCCAGGAGCTCAGTATACGAACTTGAACCTTACTATGAACCAGCTGAAACAGACATAATATTGAAATAAAATTGAACTCATATTTCTTTCTTTTTTTAATCTACAGACATGAAAATAATATTTTATTACTTTTTTAACGTCTTTGGGGAATAGCAGCTTCCTGCTGGTTAAAATGTAGGAAAACAATAATTTTGAGTCATCTTTGTGGAATACAGCAACCATCTGGGCATTAGGATGTAATTCCTATAAACAGAGGGAATCTGTGGTGAGCTAATTATAAAAGATGGCATACTCATCTCCCTAGCAGCAACATTTTGTGAGAGGACGGGTGGATTTTTATATTAAACTTTATTTTGCTGCCCATGGAAACATTAAAACCCCCCTCAGGACTCCCACCTACCCTGCTCGATCAACGTGATTCCCCCTTTATATGCTATACAAAGAGAGACAGGAAATGAATTTGAGGCTCTGGCCACACACTCAGCCAGCGTGTCTCTGAGGCTGGCAGCTGAATGCTAAAGGCTTGTTAAACAGGTTGCAACGGCATCTCAGTCAGCTGACGGATGAACTTAGCGGTGCAGGCAGGTGGGAGCCAAGCACAACATGTTTGTTGGAATTTAGTTGACATCAGTTGGAGAAGAGGGGAGGCAAGAGAGGAAGGAAGAGAGAGGAAGAGGAAGACACGGAGAAAAAAAAAGTATAAACTCAAATGAGGCCGGGAAGCTGTGAGAGGAGAAGGAATGAAATCGAAGAGACAGGGAATGAAGAAGAGTGGAAGAGTGGCCTGGAGAAACTCGTTTAGTAGGAAGGGTGGCCGAACTTCTCGTTTCTTTTTGTATGTAAATATTTCCATTTTTTACAAGCTACATATTAACAATTAGTACCACTGATGCTGAATGAGTGAAACAAGCACATCACAAACCCTGTGTTTCGTGTTACTAGGTTATTAGGCATGTCTAATACAACAGCCCTGCACTAAATCCTACACACATCAAGTTTGTAATATTCATCTTGTGTTGAGACTGTTTTGAAAGGTGATTCAATTTATAGGTCATGTTGGCTGCCATAGTTTTAGAGGTGCTAAATTGAACAGCAACACATTGTTCCTATCGTTTATCCCACTGATATCAGTAAAGGAGGAGTAAAATCCCATATCCTCCAGAGACTCAACCCATTGACTTGTGTTCTCTGTTCTTTTTTCACATGCATCTCATTTTACTCTTTTAAGTATTCTGTTGATCCTTGCTGTGTTGTAAAAAGAACATCCTGTGCTTTCCAGTGATAGTGGGATAGTCTGGGATACTGGCCATCCAAAATGGCGGGTAGATGTTATATGCATTTAATGGAAAGAGCAGAGGTAAGTGCTGTCATCTTGCCATGCTGACATCATTTGGAATGTGCTTGTATACCTTATTGAAATGCTCCCACAACCTTCGAGAGGATAAGTGGTATATATGGACTTTTGATGGAGTTTCCAGTACATTAGGCTCCAATAATAGGCCCACACCGCTCATTGTTGGAAACATAAAAGCTGCGTGATGAAGAGAGCTTTGAATTTTCAAAGCTGGATAAACAGCAAAGCGATATCCTTTGCAATATATACAGGACACCTGCACATACAAAGGTGTTGAGAAAACAAAAAACCTTTTCATACGTTTGAAAAGGTGCCATCACACCAAGTATACAGAAAACCAAAGTCTGTGGTCCCAAACTGGGAGCACTGGCAGCCAAGTTTCTCATCAGAGCCCAGCAGCTGTCGCTCATATCTACCTTGTCCCATACCAAGAGCCCAGAGATGGTACAAAAAAACAAGGGTTCAGAACTGTTATAAACCTTTAAATGATATGTTTGGAAATCAAATTAAATAAATCAAGTTAAAGTTCAAATCAATTCACATAGGTTTGCTTTAACTGAACTGAACTGATCTCTGCTTAATTTTTCTTTTACATAGACTATATTGCACTATATATTTTTTTCTATTTATACCATGCACCTTAAGGATTGCTGCTAAGTTTCGTACACTGTGCAATGAAAATAAAATGATTATATTCTATTCGTATATTTCTCCTGATTTCCTGTAGATTAGTTGTAAGTTATGACCTGCCACTTTATTATTTTATTTATTATAATATTATATTATATCATGCATTTTCAAAAAAGTAGAAGAATAAGAAAAATAAGAAAAGACACAATACCTTGCCTCCATGCCTTCTAATATAATTCCTACAGTCCCTTTCTTCCCCCTCCTCTTCCTTTCCGTCTACATTATCTTGGCGTTCATCGTGTTTCTTTGTCATTTCTCATTTTCGCTCCGCTTATTTAATAAGGTGATGCCAAAAGATAGCAGCTGCTAGCAGGTGCGTATCCTCAGTGTTTGTATGAACAAAACAAAAACAAACCAGGAAAATTGTTGTCATGGGATGCAGCAAACATCCATTCTTTCTTGCTCTTATCAGCATTATGCTGATGCTATAGAGTCATTTCCTTTCTGTGCAGCTCTCCAGTGGCCTTGGAATGGAGGTGCTTGCTCTGCGCCTTCATGCTTGTGTGAGCACGTGAATTATCAGGAGAGAAAAGGATGGCTAACCTTGGACATCCTCAAGTGGAGAGAATCTCAACATGAAAGCAAAACATTCAGGCTGACAAAAGGGCTAAATGGGCGTGTGTGTGTGTGTGTGTGTGTGTGTGTGTGTGTGTGTGTGTGTAGGGGGATCCTTGCAGTCTGAACTCCCTCTCTTTCTTGTCACTCCCCGTGTCTCACTCTTGCTTTCTTTTTATTCTGGTCTTTACTGGACACAAAAATAGAACATGGGATACCAGTGTTGAATTAGTGTGTGTTTCATGCTTAAAAGGTTAAAACTAATACATATACAAAATTCTAATATTTTATAATAAAGTATTAAGCTTGTTAATTCTGAATTCACCTTTGTGCCCAGTGGGGCACAACATGCCCTCCTCTGTTGACTCGCCACCAGTGCCTAGGATGATCCTTTTAGTGCAGTAGCATTATACTTTTACGTGGAGCTAATCTGTCACAATATCAGGTTTTACTGTGATTATCGTGATTAAAAGAATTAATGATAACATCATGATATTAATAGAACATTTTAAATAATTATAATAACAACAATGTTACCTCATTTTCAGATTTTTTGATCGTGTTTTATGTCAGTTTTTGTAATCATTCGCTTTACAAAATAGTAGGGACCAGTGGCAGACAACACATAGGGAGCACCGGGACATTTCCCAGTGGCCTAAAAATCCTTTGGGCCTTGAACTGGTAACATGACCAGCAATAATACAGCAAGCAGGAATGAGTTGCTGGACCTTTCAAATCCACTTATCTTGCAACCGATGTAATGATGCTGGACGTGACGTCTCTCTGCGGCACACATAGCAGCCCAGTGATATCTCATCTCCGCTATCTGAAATCGCTAAAGCAGCCGTGTACACACCTCTGATAGTATTATAACAAGTCGCTGGCGAAATGGAAGGTCGGGTCAGAAGAAAAGGAAAGGCGGAGAACAGAGGGAGAGAAATAAGAAAAGAAAAGCTTTTGCCTCAGATGCAGAAAAATACTGCAAAATAAGTGACACCAGGAAGGGACCAGCTCAGTTAAGTGACACTGTACAGCCCCACTGGACTGCAGTCAAACCGGCCTCCACTCATTTCACAGGTCGCATTGTTTCTAAGCATTAAGTTACAAGTATGTTTTCAAAATAAATGCGACCTTCCTCTAAGTTTAAATTTGTTCCGTCCTTGAATGCATGGATGAATCAATAAGGTAACAAATTAATTAAAATACACAAAATGATTTCAACTGATAGAAGTGTTGATAAATGATAAAAAATATATGATAAACAATTATGACTGCATGTGAAACTATTTCAGAGAAAATTTAAACTTATGATTTCTCATTACCACTGTGTGAATAATTTGTCAAACTTGATAGTGAAGAACTTAAATTCAAGCAACAAAATAACAGATTACCTCTTTCCACAGAGTAATTTCACTTCACAATGACAGTTCACCACCTCAGATTATCATATATATCATGACAATCTGATGTACAATTTCAAAATAAAAGAACTTATAATATATCTTCACTGTTTTGGTTGTGGCAATAAAGAAGTAGATTCTGATGGCACTTTTACCTTTCATTTAGCTGACGCTTTTATCCAAAGCGACTTACATAAATGCATACAACCATGAGGGTACAAATCCAGAACAGCAATAATATATAATACCGTGGTTTATTAGACGCAAGCAGTCGTGATTTTGTTGAGTGGTTAGCTCGCAGTGAGGGAGCAGCAAGCCGATTGGCAGATGCAGAGCGGAGTGGACAGGCTGGGGTGCAAGGTTTGACCATGTCCTGAATGTAGACTGGACCGATCTGTTAACAGCACAGTACTCAAGTACTAGTGTTTTGAAAAGGATGCGGGCAGCCACTGGTAACCAGTGAAGGGAGCGGAGGAGCGGAGGAGTGTGAGTGAACTTAGGTAGGTTGAAGACCAGTCGAGCTGCTGCATTCTGGATGAGCTGCAGAGGTCGGGTGGCACTAGCAGGTAGACCTGCCAGGAGGGAGTTGCAGTAGTCTAGGCATGAGATGACCAGCGCCTGGACCAGAACCTGCGCTGCCTCCTGAGTGAGAAGGGGATGTATTCTCCTGATGTTGTGCAGCATGTATCTACAGGAATGTGTTGTTGCAGTAATGTTGGCAGTAAGGGAGAGTTGACTGTCGAGTGTCACACCCAGGTTCCTAGCAGTCTGGGTGGGGGCTAACACGGAGTCGTCAATGGTAATAGTGAGGTACACTTGACAATAATGAGTTACTGCGCCGCCTACTTCTTTGCTAGTCTGGCATCATCAACAAATATGGTTACCCTAAAAAATTAGAAGTCTGGTGGTTTGCGTGACAAGGGTGGCTGGAAAGAAGTCAAATTCCCAACCTGAATTATTGTTCTCCTGCTATAGTGTGGTGTGTTAACACCAATGTTCCCATTAATAGATTATCATTCATAGTTGGAGTATTAAATACAATTTTATTTGCCGTGCCAGAGAGTCTGCATCTCCCACATACTACCACACGCAGACACCACTCGGACTGCACCACTCGTGTGTGTAGGCGCCTGGATGGTTCAGAAACAGAGTGGAAGAGGTCACAGACAAAACACATCAGTGTCTGAGAAAGAGAATATATAACTAGTACCTGCTATGTTGGAGTGTGAACCATGGAGTTGCCCTATTATGACGGAAATACATGTCAATTATTTAAGAGGCACTCGACTGTTTACACAACATGATCATATGCATAATAGTAATGTGATATAATTACTTGTTTAATACTGGTTTGTGGCTGCATCATTTCCTGATGGATGATCTATTGTAGACTTTCTTTAATACATTTCTCGTCTGTGCGATTAGTTCATACTGGAGATCTTAAATTCTGGCTCACAAAGACAGGAAACTGTGGTCTTATTTTTGAAATTGACTTTGTAATTTCCTCACCTGAAGAATGGACACGGCAGTTCCTGACAATAATTACTCAATAGGGAGGAAATAGAAAACATGTTGTGAACTATTTCCAGCAGAGGATTAATCCAAATTCGGTTGCTCGGGTGAGTATTTGGGGCAGCAGAACGGTGTCTGTGGGACTGAGTCAAAATGAACTAATGTGTGTCTTGATGGTGATGAAGGAACATGTCACTCAGTGTCTCTCAGTGATGTGTTATTAATAGATTTCCTCATATTTTTGGACAAAAATGGAGCTCTGATATATCTGGCCTTGGATACACACACATTTATAACACCACTTTAATCACTATCTATTATATCATGTCATTAAATTTCTATTTTGCTGATGTCAAAGGCTGATTCCAGGTCAAAGTGATTGATTTTATAGACAGTACAATTTATTTTTATTATAATTTTTTTTTGTAATTATACAAAATAAATAATCAAAGTCACAGATTATAAAAAACATACTTTAATAGAGAGCATTGACGATATTTATGGATACGGACCAAACCAGGTAATGGTGACGTGAGCAACCTGCCTGCAGCACTTAGTTTGCACAAGAAAGCTGTCATTTTGTATTTTCCTCTGCTCACAAAGTATTAATTTACCTTGGTTAAAATAACCAAGGTTCAGTGTCTTACATCAGCTGCTGCAGGGGATGTTTCTGTTAAGGAGTTGGATACTTGTAGTGATCAGCCCAAACACAATTATCTCTAACTCTGCTGCTTGATTGCAGTTTTACTGCTCTTTTCCAGGTTTGGCTGAGCACCACATGGACATACAGGGTCAGATACTGTTGTTGGTGGAGGGTTAGGGTTAAATATGTCTGTGTTCTGGTTGATGTGGCAAATGTTAGCCTATGGCACATGGACACGTTTTTCCTGTGCGCAGTTCCTGCAGCGCACAAAACACTGACACACACACAAGATGACGTGTGTCACATAATATATTCTGTGTGCCGTTCACATCAATGTGCTGCAGCTCTCTTTAGCTCAACGTGTTCTCATGTTCAGAAAACACATCACCTTCCTCGTACTGTCCATTGCTGCCGCTCCTCTTTTCAACGCCTGTCTAAAATAGCTTGATTTGGGGTCCTGTCTTTTTAAGGCCAGATAAAGCGGTAAAGGCCAGTCTGGTCTGATTGGCCAGCTAGCCCACTTTATTGTGATTGGTCAACGGTTTCCAGCGAGGAGCTCTCTTTACCACAGACTTTGGGCGATGGAGACCTTCACAAAAAAACAAAACATAGAACACATTAGAGAAAAAGGACAAACTGAGAACAAAACCCATTAATTCTCCTTTAAGTCTGTAGACTGTGCTGCTCTTCATCATGTGGAGCCTCCGTCTGCCTCTGTTTTGGGTCATTATGTTGCCGTAGGACCTGACCAACCAGTCTGATTATACTGTGTTTCCCTTTTTTTTTCTCACCACTCTGATAGAAACAAACACAACAACCTCCACATACAGAACTACATCCAGTATTGTCATAATAATAATGTACATAACATTATATAATAATAATAATAAATCTAGTTTTATCCAACACTGTACTTTGTAGCGATGGAGAGTAGGTAAGGCTTGATGACTTACCTCACCTGTAGTCAGTGTTTGCATTCTTTTTTTTTACTTCCATTGCTGCAGGAAAGCTGAAGTTTCATCTATATGATGTTTCAGTTTTTGGTAACAAAACTTTTTTTCATGCAGTTTTAAAATGACATGATTTAAAGTGGACTTGAACTTGGTGTGTACCTGAGTGTTTTATAAATAACTATACTCCTCTTAATGACGCACTGAATTTATTTAGATCAGTAAATGTACAAACTGCCAAACATTGATATTACGACAGGACATTTATATGTGCGTTACTAGCATGTGACTGTTATCTAATCAGGTCTATACTGTATGGAACAGTGTGAACCTGTGTAATCATGTGGAGAACCTGAATCTCCTTTCTTTACAGTTCAGCACTGCAGTCCTCTCCATATGGAGAGCATATGGTTCAGTGGGCCCAGGTGCAACATGTAGAGATACAAACTGGAGTATCTGACTGTTCACTCCTATGTAACTGACCAGCGCAGTCTTTCCCCTGCCTCTCAAACAATGGTTATATTGAGATTTAAGTGATCTGCCTCCAGTGTGAGGTTGACATTTATTACTGATTATGAGGCAGATCTTAGCTTTGTAATGGAGGCTCCTAAACTAAACTGTTTTGATTAATGTCAGACTCTATCAGCGTGATTCCTGAATCACTGCCAACAACTCTGGTTATTTCAGCAGTTCTTGTACAGGAGGCCTGATGCTGTTAACTGTTGTGTATTCTCTCATGTGTAACAGTTCAGGGAGGCACAGACAAATGATGCTGTCCTGCTTGACAAGAGCATCATCAAACAGCTGTGGTCGTGGACAAATGACATGTTGTTTCATTTGAAGGACTTGTTGCTAAAGGCAGGATTGTTAATAGTGGGCACAGGGTGAAAGACCTGACACCGATGAAGGTACAAATAGGCATATTGGTCAATACTTTACAACTTTCCCTCAAGGCAGTGGTGTGACACAACATGAAATATGGAGCGGACTGAGCGGTAAAACAGCTGATACAGCGGTGAAATAAATTAGATGCTATAATACCTAAGATGTCTGTGACAGAAAAGTCACGTCAGAAGTCTTTTTAACGTACAAACTGCTGATCTCCTGGGATTTTCACTCACAACAGTCTCCGGGGGGTTTTTCTCAGAATGATGAGGAAAATCTTTCTGCTGAGGCTGCACATGGTAGAGTCACAATCTGGAGTCAACAGCATGAATCCATGGAGCCAACCTGCCTCTTGTGAACAGTGCAGGCTGCTGCTGGAGGTGTGATGGTGTAGAGGAGGATTTCTTGACACACTTATATCCCCTAATATCATTTATCACGGTTCGAATGTAACAGTGTATCTGCGTACTGTTGGTGACCATGTTCATCCCTTCATGGTCCCAGTTCACCATCTTCTAATGGACTCTTGCTGCAGCACAATTGTCCATGTCACAGAAACACTCGTAAGATAAAACAAAAGCATTGCTTGCTTCTTGAGAGTGACAATAATCAGTGAACTGTCTCTTTCTTGATTTGAACACAATAACATCAGGTGTTTCTTTGCAACTACAGTGGTTAATATGCTGCTCCTTTCTCTGCTTTAACGTTAATTGCATCACACACACTCTACCTTTGCCTACTTTCTACAATATGCTTGTATTTCCATTTTTCTAGTTCCAAAAATCCTGTAGCAGTAGTGGCAGCCTAGTTGCCAAAGAATTTAATTTAATCATTCGAGAAATGTTGAAAGATTAATAACTAAATAATACATTTAAGATGTTAAATACCTGTGCCGACAATCCCCTAAGAACATGAAAGCAGACACTATTCCTATTCGTAGCTTCCCTTCCCCCTAGCTTTCTGATCTGTGTCTGTCTCTAAAGAAGTGAAAAATATCCTCCCCTTATCTGTTCCTCCGCTCTTCCTCACTCTCTGTCTGCGTGCGACAGATTACAGTAAAAAATGGGACTGGGGCAAGCATTAGAAAGCTGCATTCATAATGTCAAGTGCTCTTTACTGAGTAGAATTTGCAATCAAATGCATTTCCCTTGCATACAATCCTTGTATTCTTTGGGCTGCTCTCATTTCAGAGCGGAGCGGGCGGCAGGATGTGCACGGCTCAAGGTCTTTTTTTGGTTTTCTGCTGGTGGAGGCCAGTTTTATGTCATTCTGTCAAAAGTACTGAAGCATGGATTATACAGCCGTCTGGGAAAAGATGTCCCTTCCAATCAAATTCAAGATTGGCACAAAAAACATAAACACATCAAAATAAAACCTAGTGAAAACTAATTCCACCAGTCTCAGTGCTGATCTTACTCCCTGTCTGATTTAGCAGAGTTGATCTATGCCTCCACCCCTGCTAACACAAGATTCCGCCAGTCCATGGCTACTTTTTTTTTACTCTCTCTCTCTCTCTCTCTCTCTCTCTCTCTCTCTCTTACCAGTCCCCTACTCTCATTTTCAGACGCTCTCTACTTCCTTTTGTCCTCTGTCTTGCTCGCTCACTCACTCACTCACTCACTCACTCACTCATGCACTCACTTACTCAGTCCCTGTCTGTCGCTCCGGATATGTCCCTCCCCCGGTCCCTCTGTGTAGTACAGGTGCATAATGTGTGCTGCCTGTCCTGACCAGGCTGCACTGTATCTCTGTGCTCAGTCTAAAGGGGCTGATAAGGCCAGATGGCTCTCTGCTTTGTAAGCCTGTGAAGCGAGTAATGCAGTGGAGCAGAGCCTCCAGGCTCAACACTGCCTTCATCTCATGTGGGAGAAGTGTGTGTAGGGTAAGGGTAGAAAGGGTGTGTGTGTGTTTGTGTGTGTGTGTGGTTCTGTCCTCGTTAGAACCAGTTCAGACCTTCTAAGTGTGAATGTATTTCAGAATGAGGTCATTTTGACTAGATTTCACTCCTTCAGGCTGCTACTTTTGCCGTTACCTTTGTTTTGCATGCTTGAAACTCGATCTCTTAAAATCACCCACCTCGAAAATAAACCGTACGGCGCACAGAAAATATTCCTTTTGAATATAGTACATGTGTGACTTACTGCATTTCCAGTAATTGGCCTCAGAAGACAAGTGGACTGCAAGTGCATTTTCAGAACACACTCAAATAATGAGCTCATCCACTGGCTCATGCCACTGTGACTCAGTTGCTCTTTTGGTGTGAAGTACACCTGAAGAGGAACAGTAACACAGCAACAGTCAGTCGACGGAACTCGTCTGAAAGTAGAACATAAGAGAAAACACATGTTTATGGCATCATAGGTGTCAACTATAAATACAGTTGTTAGTCCATTAGTTTTACTGTGTGTGAAATAAGAGAGTGAGACTTTGACATTCTATTTAATAGTTGCCGCGCATAAATAATTAACTTAAATTAAATATAAAACAGGACATGAAAATTTAAACCCCAAATTAGTCACAAAGTTATTTTCAATAATATACACTCAAAGTAAATAACACAATAGAGGGGTTTATTATAAAATTCAGAGGATGCACATGCTTAGAGATTAATTTATATTCAGGAGGGGTAATGTCTCCCCTGCCTGTTATGAACTCTGAATGCCATTCTAGTTTCATATGTGAATACATTTTTGTAATACCTTGTTTGAAAGCTCTGGAGGTCCTCTTAAGTACTTTTTTGTTGTTGCAGCAGAAAGCATTCAACATCTTAGCTGCTATCTAGCAGCTGTCTTGTTCCACCATAGTAACATGTAGTCTGTGGGTCAAAAAACAAACATGCATGGACAACTGGAGGCTAATTTTTCAGAACAAAAGTCCACTGATATGTGTAAATATGTGTCTTAACTGCAAAAGGTCTAGGAATAATGAGCAGAAGGAAAACTCAAGAGTATTCTCTTTACAATGATACCATGAATATGCATGAGCTCTGAACGTTTTTAGAATGATAAACAGTATCCAGTTTTAAAAATGTGAACAAATGCACATATAGTTGTTATGACATGATCCTTAAGGGATTCGTGCGAGTGGGAGCACAGACTGTGTGGGTTGTGTCCAAGCACACACATGAGCACACACATGCTATTTTGGTTCATGTATGTGCTGCAGCACAAAGTGCAAAAGGGCTGAGTGAAGGTGAATATACTAGGTCAGAGGGGGTGGTGATTAATAAACACTCTCTGCCTGTCTCTGTACTCTGACTACATGTACAGATGCTCCCTCTCTACACGTGATATAACCTGGTTATATATACACCCGGTGTTAATATGTGTCCACGGTGAGATTGTATCGCTCTGTCCAGCTCACGGCACCACCTCCTCTCGTTTGCACAGGTCCCCAAAAAAAAATTTAAGAATTGGGAATTGATAGTCATTCATGAAGCTGTGTTTTTGTGTTTGTCTGCCTTTCAATTGGTCTCGTCTTCACTCCGTCCACACGTGTCTGCTTCCTTTGTTTACTGGCTAATGGCTGCCAAGCTGTGTCGAACCATCGTCACATGCTATTATGTATTACTGCCCGTATTGATCGCTTCGCGTCCCACCTCTGGTAGTTTGGCCAAACGGATCACAATCTATTTTCAGTGCATCTTGGGTATATTAACACCTGCACCTTTAAGTGGTCAAGCGCTATCCAATTGTAATCCAATCACCCACATCACATTCTAAGGCCAGGGGGATTTGGGATGTCTGAAACAGCAGCTAAAAAAAAAAAAATTACCATGACTTCTCCAGCAAATCATACAAGTTTTATCAACTGTTGGCATAAATAGCATAAACAGGGACAGTACCAAGTTTTAGCCAGCTAGTGATATGTATATATGTGATTTAAATGCAGCTTTGCGTAGTTCACTTTTCAAAATAGGTCCTTATTTATCTTAGACGACCTGTTATGCAGACGCTCAGTTGAGGCGTCTGAGGAGTGTAACAGGCAATATTAGCTACTGCTCCCTTTAGAGGACTCTTTAAAAGCCTACTATGTTCTAATTGGCCAAACATCTGGAGGCTTGCCGAGGGGTATTACACTGAGCACTCAAGAGCACCGCTTCTTCCTCTGTAAAACTGTAAAACAAAGTAACTAGTAGTAACTGAAGCTGAGGAGGAGCCGTGCCTGGAGAGGATTACCGTATAGAGAAATCCATGACGAGCTGAAGTAGAACAAACGTTGCCTTCTGCGGAGTGTGGAGCATGAGTTTTTGTCCTACTGGGATTATTTTACCACATTATTTAAAAACTTTAGCCATGTTCAATACAGTGTTTCCCATTTATTATCTAGACCGTTATGGCTCAAGTTTTCACTGCCCCAATTTCACAATGAACAAAGTCATTTTTTTACTTATCATAATAACATGAGAGATCTCTAACTTGGTGTGTACAGCACTATTTGCAGCCATGCTCTCTGTGGTGCTGTTGAGCTACTGCATGCTTGCACTATGATCCATTATGTGTTCACCATCCAGGCAAAAAATCCGACCTCATCGTTTAGGCTGCAGTTGTGGCATGCAATACAGTTCTTTCTCTTAACTTATCTCCCACTATTTAGTATGTGTACCTGTCACTCGGAATCTGTTGCACGTGCGAGTGACCTAGATGCGCAAGGACTTGCACCCGCGTTACCACCATCAATTGAATTAATTTAGCAGGAAACGCTATAATATGAACATGTACATGACAGAATTTAGGGAAAAGCATAATAGATCCCCTCTAATGAAGGCAGACTGGGTTGTTGATCATGCAGCATGAACTGAAAAGCATTTCATAGAACATAAAGCAGCTGTGGATAACAGATACAGCAATAATCACTTACATCCCTTTATAGATCATTGCAGACTAATTTGCAGATGTTCCTGTGAGACCTCATTAACTGTATGCAGATTTTAAAGGCATCTGCTGAGTGGGGATTGTCTAATTAAATTAGTTTATTAACATTTTCTGCATCATTCTGGTGTTGCTCTGCATATGCTCGAAGTATTTTGTTTCTTCTTGAGGGCAAAATCATCAAATTAGTTGCAGATTGACTCTGCATTCCAGACATGATTCTGAGACATTTGTTTCCAGCACTTCTACCAAAATACCAACAACTGGCAACAACTGGATGAACGTCCCACCTGTTTGTTCCCCTCCAGCCCCCCTGTGCTCTGCACACAGGCACCAAAATAACACTCAGACAGGCAAAATTAATTTTAAGGTCAGAAAATAGTAAACAGTTGTATAACACCTGGCATTTCACCACCACAAAATGGCCCAGTAGTATATAATGTATATAAGTACCCCACTGTGCAAAATAATTGAACCAATTTATCTCAGATACAGAGTCTGTAAAGTAGTAACCAGGAAGCTCCACTTCCTGCTGTAGGAAAGGAGAAAGCAAGAAAGGACATCACCTTGTAGTTTATATGGCATTCAATGCAGGCTGAACCGCTCTCTGCCTGTGAATTAATGCTTGGATCTCAAGAGCAATATCTCCTGCAGGTTAGATGTGTATGTTCTGAGGGGGAGGAGGCTGGTAGCTACATTTTAAGATATGTGTATTTGAAGAGTATAACCTGCAGGACTGAGATTAGTGTAAAAAGTGGTTGGGAACAACCCTCTGATCTGAAGTCTCAATATGGCTGTCACTTTAGCTTTCAGTTGCTTTAAAACACTTTGGTAACACAGAGTACAACATTAGAAGTCCAACATCTCGAGATCATTTTAAAGTTTAAACAAATTCAGGAGTGACACTATGTTGAATCCTTCCTCTCATAGACTCCCATTAAAAAAGATGCTCTCAAAAGGATGTAAAGCCACAGTAATAAATCACCTTGGCTCAGACCACAGGTCATATTGAATTTGAACAGGGCGCTGCACTGTGTACCAACACACATGACACTAGTGACTTTTGTTTACACACATTACATTGCACATTGCACATTCTCATTGCACTCCTGTTTTGCATTTTGCATTTACTTTATTTTTTTTCTATATATATCTTTTATATCTTTTTATTTTATATTTGTTTTTTTCATGTGTGTAGTACTTATTGTGTTTTTATGTTTTATGTTCCTTGTATGCACCTATATACCAAGGCAAATTCCAGGTAGGTGTAAACCTACTTGGCAATAAATACTTCTAATTCTGATTCTGATTCTTTAAATCTCTCATGAGGTATTGTTTTCTGTTGAAGCACAGATTGTGCTTGTACAACATGTATGGAGAGACATCAAACTAAAATTCTATAATGGAGCCCTAAAATGGCAAAATACTTAGATAACTTAAAGATAATTTGTCACAGGTAAAAATTTGCCTCACAGCCACTACTTTTTAAACTAAGTTTAAGTATTTGAGTATAGTTTTACTGCAGGCCTTAACTCATGGTGGAGTATTTTTACACTTTTACTTAAGCAAGTGATCTTCTCCCACCATTGATCCTAGACATAAAACCTTTTAGTACAATGTAGCCTTGTATATAACTGAATCCTGATGGAAAGGCTTGGACATTGGTCGGGTGATTTTGTGAGCAACCTGGACTGGTTCTCTTTGATAGTAGTTTGTCTTTGTTGTTCTTCTGTGTCGTGTGGTGAGCCCAAGGGTTCTGTCTTGGGTCCTATACAATTTCACTTGTATATGTGTCCTTTCAGTCATATCATTTTAGCAAATACAGGTAAAGTATCTCTTACCAGTGTAATGCTGGTTTTCAACTGTATGTCTCTCTTAAGCCTGATGAAACTGACATACTTTCTTTCATAGAGGACCAGTTGGTTAACAACTTCAAACAGCTAAATGAGTGAGGGATGATTGATTGCTCACACGACTCTTATAAGTTTTTATCAGTTCAACACTGTGGAATGCTTTTTAGACATATAGTCTGCAGTCTCTGTTGAAGAGGCCTTTAAGAATTTGGAGACCCATTTATTCAAACTGGCCTTCAACTCACTTATGGGGTTTGGTCTTTTTAATGTTTCTTTCTGTTTCTTATGTTATACTGTTTCTTTTGTGGTTTCATCTTTAATAATATTACTCTGTGACTTCTCTGGGAGAAAGCAGCTGCTCTGAATAGTCTTGTGATCCATTTAGAGTCAGATAGTCACTTGGCCACAGAGGTAATCTTGAAAATAACATACCTGTCTCCAAGAATTTGAATTCATGTAAATGTTTCCATCATTTACGTGTTGTGGCGTGATCTGATATACACAGTTATGCTACATATTTGTGTTCAAATATGAAACATAATTCATTTCAAACTTACCTGCTACAGGAGGAAACACATTGTTTCTTGGCTGCACGTCTTGACTACAAAATTATTTTAAATGGATACATCTAAAATGTATTGTTTTATGGTGCTGACTGAGCAGCCCTCTAAAATATCTTTTTAGTCAATTTTGCTCATCAACTATGTAAAAATTACATTTAAATTTGTATTTATTTTATCAGTCATCCATTTTTGAGATCTGAGACTATGCAGTTGTTTATCAAATATTAATATGCATAGATGATGAAAAAACATTTCACCAGACTCATTGTATAGTGACAGGGATGATTTTTACTATACATGTATATACTGTAAAAAGTGTTGTACCAAATAGGACTGAGCAAACAATAAGCAAACAGGAATACAAGCTGTGTCAAACCTATTTTTAGTTTTCAAGTTCTCCAGATATAAAAAACATTTCCTCAAACAATTTAATAATACAATGGGTGATTAGATCAAATTAAATAAGACAAAGGTATTCTAATTAAATTGCCTTTAATATTGATAATGCCAACTATATTTCATGAGGCAATGTAAAACATGAAAAGTGAAATATATTATTAACTAGTAAAATGTATCTGGTCTGTGGAGTGAATTTAGAATGAGCCCAGGAAATTGACAATGTTACAGTTCAAAATAGACATCAGTAATTGTAAAAGTAATAATAAGGAGCATGCAATACTTAAAATGTAAGGAGATATAAAATATATAAATTGAATATAAAACTCATATACCGGGTAACAGAATATGTGCAGTGTGAACATATGCTCAGTGAAATAGATTGCACATTAGCCATTGAATTTCACAGACAGATATGAATATTGCCCAGTTAACAAGTGAAACTTGAGTTAAAGTGCAGAAGTCCATTAAAGGTGTGAGTGGTCTACTGGGAGCACGGCTGGTTGTACAGTCTTACTGCTGCAGGAAGGAACGACCTGCGTTACCTCTCCCTCAGACACTTAGGGTGGATCAGTCCGTGGCTGAAGGAGCTGCCCAGTGCTGTGATGGTGTCCTGCAGGGGGTGGGACTGGTTGTCCATCAGAGAAGACAGCTTCACCATCATCCTCCTCTGTTAAACCACCTCCACTGGGTTAAGGGTGGATGGAGCTGGCCCTCCTAATCAGTCTATCCGGTCTCTTCCTGTCAGCAGTGGAAATGCTGCTGCCCCAGTAAACTACTCCAAAGAAGATGGCCGATGAAAAAAAACAATAAAAAAAGAATCAAGTTAGACGTAGTTAGAAAGAAAAAAAAGCTATAAGTGAGCGAGAGCTGCCGTAACAGGCTGCCACTGGAGAGGCACCATAATGCACCAGCAACATAAATGCCACACTTAGTGACTGCCTGCATCTAGAAGCCACAGGGGCTAACAATTTAGAAAATCAACAGTTTGTAACATAATGCAAGAAATGAAAAGACATAAAAAGCAAAGGTGAGACTGTTGGTATTATCGACACTTCAATAGAATGGCACTCTGTTGAGTGCAACAGTCCCCTTAAAAAATCCCATTTAAATCCACTATATCCAAATTTGTAATTGGATCACAGACACACTCATGGATATCAGTTCCCTCAATATGTAAGTTTTCATTTATCAAAAATAATGGGGGGGAAAACACCCTTTTAACATTAAAGCATGTGATTTAAAAAATGGGCTCTTCTTTTGAACATTGTAAAAACAACCCCATTTTTGAAGTCAGCTATTTTTACCTGGTAAGCATCAGCATGTTAGCATTGCCATCCAACTGGGAGTGTTTGTCTTTCCAACATCAATGTGCAATTGACTCAATAATCCAGAGACCTCACAGAAACACTTTCAATTAAGTATTCAATGCCATACTAGTACAGGGTAGTTCCTCCATTTTCTCTCAGCTCCCTTAAAGGGATGGTTCACCAAAAAATGAAAAGTCACTCATTATCTCCTCACCACTATACAGATGGGGGGGGTGGCTTTAGGAGTTTCAGGGGTAAACAGTGTTGCAGCCAAATCCAATTCATTTGAAGTAAATGGTAACCGATTCTTCAAACTTAAAAAACCCAGGAAAAAACTGAAAACTCCTCTATACTGCTCCTGTAGTGTCATCCAAGTGTCCGCATGCTCCAACATTCAAATCCGTCGAGAGATGACGGAACATTTTTCAGTGTAATTTCTTCTGTAATATTTCTATTTTATGAATAAGTTTCAAAAGAGTACAGAAGAAATTACATGTGTTATTTTTGTCATTTATCTTTAAAACCTTGCTAAAAAGCCAAATTTTTTTAGTACTCTTATTTGGTGAATTAATCCTTGAGTCAATTTAATCAGCATTGATAAACAGTTATAATGATGTACTTTTATAACATATTACCAGATTAAACATTGTGTTAACCTTTTCTACTCTGCCCTCTCATCTTTATAACAGGTATCATCCGAACAGCAATGTCCAACATGGACCGAGAGAGAAGGGATCACTACGCTCTGGTGATCCAGGCCAAAGACATGGCGGGCTCTGTTGGAGGACTGTCCGGATCCACTACGGTCAACATCACCCTCACTGATGTCAACGACAACCCCCCAAAGTTTCCACAGAGTAAGTTTCCAACCTTGCTCCTTCACGATACACAGTTTATCTCTGACAGCAACAAGGGCCGCCTAATCTTTCTCCTGTGTTGATGCACCAAATGTTTTGTTGTTGTGGTTCAGTAACTCAGAGAAGTAGATGCATGATTAAAGATTTGATCTTGATATACATACATTGAGAGAGTGTCTCTCCATTAACCTTGGAAAAGTGTAGCCTCAGCAGCATTCTACTGCATGCACAGGAAATTCAGCAGGAAGAGGAATCATTTGAAGAAGGTGTGGAGCTATTGATGGTTGTTTATCACAGTGTCCAATGCTGCAACTGGGGAAACAAACCTGAAAGGGATGGTTCACAGCAAAATGAAAATTCACTCATTATACAGTACTCACCACTATGCCGAGGGAGGAGTGGGTGAAGTGTTTGATTCCGCAAAGTCTCAGGGGGTAAACAGCGTTGCAGCCACATCCAATCCAATTGAAGTTAATTGGACCTCTTCTTCAGACTTCAGACAACAGAATATAAACATAACTTCCATACTGCTCCTGTGGTGTCATCCAAGTGTCCGTAAGCCCGAAAAAATACTTGGCTCGAAACAGAATAATTTACACCATGTGTTTAGCCTAAATGTGCTCTGATATCCTCCTCTGAGCCGCGTTCACGTTCTCAAGGACACACCGGAAAACCGCACACACTCTCGCCCAAGGGCACGTGCAGGGTGTGCATTTGCATCGCTACGGACGCTAGCATCGCTTAAGCTTAAAACACGGTGTAAATGAGGCCGTTTAAAGTTGAATTCGAATGTCGGGGCTTGCAGACATTGCTCGTGTGGATGACACCACACGAGCAGTATGGAGGTATGTTTTACTACGTCTGTAGAAAGGGTCACTATGGCTGCAACACTGTTTTGTGGACTCAAACACTTCACCCAACCCCTCCAATCGGCAAAATAGTGAGTAGATAATGAGTGAATTTACATTTTTCGGTGAACTATCCCTTTAAGCTTGTTTTTCATCAACCTGCAAAATGAGAGCTGTTTCTACAACAAAGTGACCAACACCTGATAATGTCCCATGTAGTTCCACAAAAATCTACTGTGCTTCCATTGTAAAGTTGGAAAACACAGACAGCTTCTATTCCACATGTGGACGCAGGTCAAATCCACAGAATATTCAAAGATATATAACTAAACATGACAGGTCACAGTATGAAAACCTCTCCACAGCTAGCCACGTTTTTAGGATAAGCTACATTGTTTACCTTGAGCCCCGTTTTGCTTTTAAAGCAGTAGGTGTTGGGAGCACAGCCTCAGTGGGGGTCTCTGAGCGCACCTGCAATCTTGTTTCCTGAATACGCAGCAGCGGCCCATGAGTGTGATGTGCAGAGACATGTGTGGTTATTCTGTGGCAATGGTTTAGTGCTGTTGGCATGTTAAACACAGTGGACGGCAGTGCCTCATCTCACTGTACTGTGTGTGTAGAGTTAACAACACACAGTATCTGCCCTGCTGCCTGCCGATGGTTGCAGGGATTTCATGAAGAGGAAACTTGCAGGACAGAGCAGCCGTAGGTAACAAATACTATAATGTTAAAGATAAATGCAAACTGATGTGCTGATGTTCCACATTAGGTGCTATTTTTTTTTAACACGGATTAAAAATGTTCTTTTGGCTAGAGAGGAGCACCGTTCTGTTACTTTCATTCATTGTTCACACCTGGCATTAGGATGTGTCCTACATGTGTCTCCGGAGACCCTGTGGTTTGTGATTTGATATCATTTCCCACGCTTGAAGACCAAATGATGTTGTTTAGCCAGACTTACTGTACAGCTTTTTTGCTGCCTCAATTCGATTGTTTTTCTATTGTACTTTCCCAGTCTTATACACCACTTAAAGCATTTTACACTTTAAGTTAGATTCACCCATTTGTGCCACATCACTCGAGCTAAATGGGAGTTCAGTTACTTTGCCCCGCTCGCCATGTTCAGCTGTTGCAAAATATTATAATGTTACTCAATACTAAATAGGCTTTAAAAAACTATAAATGTTATGCTGTTGATTTGAATGTATCATACAAAAAAAATGGCTGAGAGTTTGTCACTTGCTATAAGGCAGCTTTTATCAGCATAGTCCAGATTTAATTAGAGCACTTCCAAACAAATAAAAAATAGATTAACAGTCCACACACACACACACACACACACACACACACACACACACACAGAGTCGTGTCTCAGTGACTGAAGTGAACATTACACCGTCTTACATTATTTTCGTGGGAACCTACTGTAACCTTAACCTCACCATTAGATTTGATTATTTACGTTGCTCTTGTCACCTAAGGAAGACAAGTTACTGTGATTTGACCTAAAACAGATTTAGGTCCCCACAACATGAGCAATATCACACACACACACACACACACGCACACACTAAGGCCCAATCCCATTTCACCTCTTAGCCCTACCCCTCCGTTTTGTGTGTTCGCAAGGTCCAGCGACATTATTCATCTTTCATTGCCACATTCAAAATCAGAGCAAACAGCAGGGGGAAAGGTTGTTATGGTAAAATAGCAACAGGATGGAAAACACTGAGCTTCCTGAGAAGTGAAAATGGAGGAGTAACCAAATGACTTATGTAAAACTTTGCTGTGTTGCTAAATGTTTGCTTGTTGTGATAGTTTGCCATTAACCCCTTGTCCATATTGATCAGACTCCTACTGGCTCAATGGAACAATACTGCAGAGCAAAGCTTAAAGCCAGCCTCTGTTCATGTGCACCAAATTATGTTTGGCTATCTTTAACCAAATTAGATTTCTTATCTTGCATGTGACATTGACTTTAACTACAAAAATTTAAGTTTCAAACCTGTGTGTTACTGAAATTATCGGCTAAAACATCACCATTTTAATGCCACCATCAGGTTGCCTGAGTATTGGATACGTTTGGTGTGTTTGAGATCCGGCCACTTTAAGCAGATAATCATCATCAATCATAAATAATGAAGATAACCATCAAATTCAAATATTGGACTGTTGTGTTGCTGTTGCAGAGAGTTACCAGATGTATGTACCAGAGCTGGCTCCATTAGGGAAGACAGTGGGCCGGATCAGAGCCAACGATGAGGACGAGGGGCAGAATGCGGAGATGACCTACAGCATCACTAATGCAGACGCAGCCTCCATCTTCACCATCACCACTGATGCTGACGGCAGGGAGGGAATCATTCAACTCAAGCAGGTCGGAATCAGAGATCACGACCCACACACTGATGCCTAGAGAAGTATGGAAGTTTAGAACATGACTGTTTAAGATGGAGCAGGAAAGAACAGACTGACACTTTCTTCTTTAGCTCGTGCTTTCATCTCTTTCACAACTGTCCTGGCAGCCCAGTTTGACCAGCACTGTGATTCTTCATCCTTTTAAAACTCAGGCATGTGTAATTCTCCACATGGATTCATCCTTTTAAAACTCAGGCATGTGTAATTCTCCACATGGATTCAACAGTCCTACAGTTGTGGCTAAAATACTGTGATTGGCTTGTCCTGTAATTGCAGTGCACGATATTTAACACAGAAAAGTGAAGTTGGGCATGGTTCTATTTTCCAGATGTGGGCAGCAGTGCACATTAAGCAGCTGTGTGTTTAAAGACAAAATCATTAAGTATCAAAGTAAAACCGGAAGTGACACAAAACATGAAACAGGAAATGCTGAGAGTGTGTGTGTGTAACCATGACACACCATTCACATTATAATATATCTCTTATTATAAGATCTGTAGTAATGTAAATTATACTAGGTACGTGATTGTGTGTATATTGCACTACGTTTGTAAAGTACAGTGGATCTAGTTAATGATGTGGTTAGGGGGATTATTCTTGAATTTATTTCTTACTTTGCTTCATTATTCCAGGATGTGTTGGTGAGTGACCAACACAAGGTCATTGACAGAATTTCTTTAAATTTGGTAGAAATATTTACTTGTACTCAAGGATAAACGGATCTGATTTTGATGGTCAAAGGTCCCGCTGGCCTCACAAAGTCTGTGTATGTTTTTTATCTTAAGATCAGCTTGAGGAATTGGTACAAACTTTCACTTGAACTCAAAGATAAACTGATTTTGTTGCCTAGTGGTGAAACGTTAAGGTCACAGCTAACTCTCATAGAAATATGAATACATAAACTGCACTGGTTGGCGGAGGCATACAACTGCAGTGCGGTAATTCTATATCCTTTTTCCTTTGCATTAGCAATCAGCTTGAGAAAACCAACGTGATACATGCACCACTACTGTTGTTCGATTTAGTGTAGAGATGACTCTCAGCGTGGTCCTGAATCACAGCGCCACTGCAGTTTTATGACGCATCTTCCTAAACATAAAGACATAAAACTAAATGGGAAAATCTAATCTTCTCTCAATGTGCATCTTTTCATTTTTTTGGCACGAAACAAAACTTTAGTAAGTTACTGTACAAAACACCAACTAGAACTGCACTCAGTAGATTGCATATCTCCTACAAGGCCCAACAGTCCCCTTATGAAACCATATTTAATTCACAAGATCTGCATTTTTATTTAGATCTGCACCATATTCCACACACACGCATAAATATCAGTCCACTAAACATGCCTGCTATTTTTCATGATCATTTCATCCTGGATCTGATCCGGATCTGCAGCAATGTTTTATGGGTTCTTTCCCAACCTATACCCAATCCTCCCACCAAGTTTCATAATAATCCATCCAGTTTTTGTATAATTCTGCTAACTTACAACAAAACTGAAACAAAGACATAACCTCCTTGTCAGAAATAGAAAGAGAGTTGATGATTTGACATTCTGAGTCACATGGGCTGGGCAATGAGTGAGCTACTCATATTGGAGACACCAACATTTCATTTAAGTGCAAGTGGCCTCAAATTTGTATTTTACGTTCACTTTACACTTTACTTCTTTTCAATAAATACTGACTGGGCAGGAAAGGGAATTTGAGAGCCTGGCATGTGTGGATTTGCAGAGACAGTTCTTTGAATGTGTCGGATTAACCTCGGTAGCTTTTGAACTATAACAAGAGGGGAACCTGTCCTCTGGATTTTCACAGCCACAGGTAAAAAAGTGTTTTTTATTTTCTTTGTACTTGTTTTCCAGCTGTTCAAACTTTAGAACAGAGGAAGAAAAAAGGAAGAGTCCATAATTGTTTTCTCTCTCTCGCCACAGTTTAACGTTTGCTTTTGTCAGCATGAAGTAATACTTTGTAACCTGGGGACATCAAACTTTTTTGTGAAAAATTATGTATAGATTTTTTTGTGGGGACCATTGCTGCAAAGAAAGTCTACAGAATAAAGTTTGTTCACAGAAAAGCACTGTGAAGTTTATTCATCATCAAAACCAATTCAATCTTGGATTTTTTTGTGCAACAATTCTGTCAAAATTGTCCAACCAAGAATGCCAGGTAGAGTGAAATTGTCCGACTCTCAATCTCGTGCTCCATGAAGGTGTTGTTTTTTTTTACCTTGAAGTACACTTACTGGAAACCGGTGTTTTGCTGAAGTGATAAACAAAATAAAATAAAAAAATTCAAGCACAAATGATGTTGTCCTGCTGAAGCTGGAACCCAGGGAATCTTTCAAGCAACAAAACGTCTAAGCACAGGCAGGGGCTTTTTGAGTCAGAGCGCAGGGTTTCGATTGAAAGCAGTAGAAATCTGAGTGTGAAGTAAAAATAAACATTTCATTAACCCATCCATCAGTACTATTGCAAACCAAACTAAACCAGTCTTTCCATGGCCGGTGTAGGCCTTGAAACCAGACTGGTTTGTGTCATTTCTACTTTATCTATCCTGTGAAATGTGTCCTCAGTGTGATTAATATGTTTTCGGTTTCCCCTGCAGACCCTGAACTATGAGAAGAGAAAAGTGCACACGCTCAATATTGAAGGCTCTAACACACACCCAGACTCCCGCTTCTCCCACTTGGGACCATTTAAGGATTCCACATCGCTGCGGGTCATTGTGGGGGATGTGGATGAGCCTCCTGTCTTCTCCATGGATTACTACATTATGGATGTGTATGAAAACTCACCTGCCGGCACCCAGGTCGGCACTGTGACTGCCGTGGACCCGGACAGCACCAACAGCGCTGTCAGGTAAAAGGAAACAGGAGGAGACGTGAAGCGTGTGCAAGTGTTTTCTCGTGTGTATGTCTTGAATAATTTGGAGTCCAGGGGTCCCAACAAGAAAAGAGGCTTCAGGTTCACTGAGGTATTCCACCACTCTGTAAATACTCCATTTCTTGTGTCTGTTTTGGCACAGGACCAAGTGCCCAGTGGGGCTTTCTCTCATCCCCCGTCCCCTCAGTATCGGCAAGTAGAAGGAACAGTGTGTTATGATAATTACTGTGGCTCAGTCTGTGCTAACTCGCAGGTGAACAATGGCCACGGGCCAAGCCCAAAAATTCCCCTGTAGTTTGATGCTCTCTTTCTCTTTTTGTAGCTAACTGATACTGGTGTGCATTGGGCCTGATCTTATCTGGATTTGTAGCCTAGTGTTTTGGCACTTGGGAGTTGTCCTGGGCAGGAGCTGCGCTTGTAAACACAGTTTTATTCCAGGGCCATCACATTGGAGTTGTTGACATCAGAGAGACTTTGTTCGCAAGGTCCCACGACAGGACTATTGTGCTGTCTTTGAAGATTGACTTGTCCACTATCCTTAAAAAACATATCCACAATTTACAGTCCATCCTAGTGCTCAGCGCCATTACAGGATGTAGTGTTCCCTGTGTACAGGAGACATGTAGCAATGTGGACTGTAAAGGTGTGGAGATAAAGGTGACTGATGGGCATGTAGCACTCCTGAGCTTTATAACTATAACCGATCTTTTCATAACCTTGAACAGGCTTTCAAGTTGCCTTACTGTAGCCATTCGGAATATATGTGTTTACCAAACTGTTGTTGAAATATCTCTTAACCAGGGATATGTCAATTTTAATAATGTTATTATATATATATACATTTAACAGCTCAGCAACCACTCACTTACTATTACAAATCACATTCCCAGTGATTCTCACATTCACACTGAAAAACATGTCACCACGAAGGCTCACTGCATCCAGGATGTTAAAGGGAATTCATGATGAAAATCCTACTGTATCATCAGCTCTATAATCATTGGAAATAGGGCTGGAAGATATGGCCAAAAAGTTTAATACTTGTTCAAAACTCTTTTTTTCCAGTTTGGGAGTCATGATTTCAATCTTTTATTTTTCCCTTCAAAATACAGCGAGACTTGAAACGTAAATTTTACAAGAATTTAAGATTTGCGGAAGAAAAACAAAGGAGATGCTCTACCTGAAACGCAGTCATCAAATGCAGGTTCTTCCACACAGCTGTGCACTGGCAGTACTTGTAACTTCAATAAAGTAGACTACGCACATCCACTGTAATGATCATTCTCAGCAAGCAGCTTATCACAACCCATAGTTGCATTTTATGATCAGGCTACCTCTAGCGGCTGTAGTAATTATGGTGGGAACAAGGGAGGAAGTCAGGTAGGGAAATATAAAGTGCAACAGTGTTAGGAGGAAGGAGGATCTTTATAGGCATTACATCAGGAGCAGCTCCTCTGGGTCACATCACAGCATAGACACAAACAACCTTCCTGCAGAAGTACCATGACTATGTATATAATATATACCTATATTTACAACAGTTTTCCTCTTAAATTTCACCCAGGTGGTCTACCTAAATTCAAATAAATTTCTGATATAAATATTCTTGTAAATTCGTTGGACTTAAGGGTCCAGGGTGTAGCATTTAGTGACGTCTTGCAGTGAAGTTGCATATTGACACCAACTGAAACCCCTCACTCCATCCCTCCATTTCCAAGGGTGTTTGAAAACTGCAGTGGCCTAACATAAAGAGTGTGAAAGCCTTTTCATGGTTTAATAAGTAGCAGTAGTAAGTAAGTGAATCAAACTGTAACTCATCATCCATTTTTTTATGGCTAGACTTGATCTATCCATGATACAAGGAAGCAATGAGACAGAGCAGGGCGTCTGACGGAGAGTACAGGAACTTGGTTTGGGTCCTGAGGAGTCGTAGCATTTATTTACTGACAAATAGCATAAACTGTGCATACATCTCCACTACTAGTTCAAAACTACACTACTAACTTGTAACTCTACTCACCCACCTACCACACAACTTCTCATTCTGAACTAACCCTTAAAGCAGCTGCACTGTGTAAGAATATTCAGTGTCAAACCTTTACACTTACTGCACTTTACACAGATGATGAATCCGTGTAATTTGCTTGTTTACCTACTGCCCACATACTTGCTACACACATCTGTACACATGTCTATAGGTTTGATCTTCAACATGCAAAAGTCTAAAAAAGATTCTGCAGTCACTACAGCTTAACAAACATCAAACTACGTGTTCTGAGATCATCTGCCCTGGCTGCCATGTTGGCATGCCAGTGGTATGGGTATATTACATGTTGACCCTCGGGTGTTTCAGAGGCTCAAAAAACAAGAACCAGTGATGTAAAGCTTTAACATGTTACATCAAAAAGACAGGGCTTCAAAATTCATAACCTCCATCAATGTATTGGTGTTGACGACTTTCTGTGGACCTCTGTGTCGCACAAGGATCATGTGGCAATGGCTCCTGTGTTATCTTATGATCTCAAAAGTTGTGTATTTAAAAACAGCTACATTTGATCTTCTCTATCACAGGTACTTCATAGACAATGAAGAGGATAGACCTTTGTTTTTCACCATTGGGGTGAACAGCGGCATCATCAGGACTACTGGGGTTCTGGACCGGGAAGACAGGGCGTGGCATAACATCACGGTGATGGCTGCAGAAGTTGGTAAGTTCCCAGCAACAGCACACAACATCAAACTGTCACACTGTTTTCTCTGTATAGCCATCCACCAGCAGGACACCCATTTATTTCTCCCTCCAGCTTTCAAACAGTGATCCCTCCATCAAGCTATTCATCCTTTCTTCACTGCATGTGTCCTTAAAGTGATCCCAACATGCCCCGAGTTGTTTGTTTGAGTGTGTTGCACTTTTTTCACGACATCTAACTTTTTTCTACTATCGAGGTTAAATTTATTTATTTTATCTTCTTTTTGCAGGAGTTTCTGTTGAGTGTAATGAAAAACAAAACCAAAAAAAGGCCAGTTCCAGCCTTTAGTCGTTCTACTTTCACTTTTAAACACTTGCAATGTTCTATTTATGCCTGCTCCCTGCAGAAAAGACAAGTGGAAGGCTTTTAGCGTTGACTGGAAAAAAGAACAAAGTAAAAACCAGGGTAAAACTGATATTTCACAAAATACCTGTCAATTTCTTTCTTCTACTTCTAAAGCTGTGAAGCCTAACATCAACATTTTTATATCAGCAAATGGCTGTGTAATGTAAAAAACACTTGCTTAAAGTGACAACTGCTGTGTGTGACAGCATTTAATTATCAACAACTCTGCATTTCCCCTCAGCTCTACACGTCAGAGGGACCTTCTCCATGGAAGTGTATAGGGAGTGTATGCTTCCTAACAGCTGTGTCATTTTCCACAAATGCATGTTTTTTGGATTATGAAGAAAACTGTGTATATTTGCACTATAACTACCTAACCAGTACCTGCAGCAGACAAAGTTAGCTTCTCGCTGGTGAACGCAGATGAACCTTTAGCCACTGATGTTGCTCTGTGTCTGATGAATGTGTGTCAATGGGCATTATTTTGGATTATCAACCCAATACAATTTACATCTCAGTTTTGGATTGGTTGAAAATTGTACATTGTAATTGTGGCTCGTAAAACAAGCTTAACATTTTGGCTGGGCATTAATCCTTAAAAGACCTTTAAGTGAAATTTACACATGACTAAGTGGTGTGTTCTGAATTCTCTGTCCGATTTCTAGGCCTTAAAGTGAAATTATTTTCGGAAAGTTAATGCACAATTAGTAGTAATTAAATGTCAAACTTTTAAACACTGTAAAAATGCAGGAATCTAATTACGATTAATATCTTTGACAGTAAATGTATGGTGTTATGTAACACTCAAGTCGTTCCTTCGTCAAATATCAAGATTTTTTTAATTTGTAGAAATTCGCCCCTTTTCTTTACCATTTGGAAAAATCAACTCTCTCAAGTCCATGTTTTTCTTCTTCATTTTTGAGTTATTAATATTTCCTTCCCAGCTTCATTCCAAGAACTTTGTATGGGGAAAATGTGAGAGTCAGAAAAACTTTAAATACAATTCTCACAACACACATTTGATAGTTTTACAAGCTGCTGTGAAATGGTGGAGAAAATCAAAGTCAGACTGGAGAAATCTCTGTTACCGTGCTCACAAGTTTAAAATCTGGGACAGAAAGCAGATCTGCTAAAGCGGATTGGGGGGGGGGTGAGGATGTCTGGGGAGATCTGCAAGATATGGGGCAGCGAGACCATGAAGGGGTTTGAATGTGAGGAGGAGAATTTGAAAGTCTGTCTATAGGTCACAGGGAGCCTGAGAAGGAATGTTTGTGAATGGATTTAAAGCCAGTAATGATTCAAGCTGCAGTCCTGTGTGAGTTTTTTAGGGATGCCAGACAAGATGGCATTACAGTCGAGACATGACCTAAACATTAACCAGGATTTCAGTGCTGGGCCAAGTGAGTCCTGCTGCGAGACCGGCATTTTTATGATATGATAACAAGGCACTCAAAGCATATATGTTGAAATGGGGATGGAATCCTCAAGGACAAGGGTGAAACATATTTTGTCATCCGAAATTGTATCAGATACCCCCGGTGATGTTATATGGGAGAGAGTAGATGCTGCTTTAGTGGATCGTTATGTAGATTTGACATTTCCCTCTATTGGTTTGCTTGATAAAGAACATTCTCATATTGCGTTTTAATTTGCGGAATTCTGTGGAATTGACATTTAGAGATGTGACAGGGCCTCTGTGCAACACCACATAGATTGTGTCTGTGCTGAATGCATCTGAGGAATAGTTCTTTCTTTTTGATCCTCCCCTCTCCTCTTGCCAATTACCCTCTCTCCTACCCTTTAGTGCACAATAGTGTGAGTAATGAAGTGAGCGGGGGCATGCATAAATGCCAGGTGGCTCAGTCACCCTGATGCTGAGTCTCTGGGGATTAATCTAAGGACCAAGCCTCCCATGCAGGAAGGACACCTCACGTATAATTTAAGAATTTGAGATGTACTCCATGTCTATCCTCATGTGAACTAATGGGAATTCAATCTTAGTTTAAAATCTATCTCAATGGGAATAGAGGTTAGACAGTGGTGAATTAAAACATCTTTTTTCTCTCATACGACATGTTGGTGTTAAAGATAGAAAGGGAGAACATGTAATCTAGTTGGGTGCTGGCTCACGGGCAAAAAAATGTAAGAAAAACGTCCTTGCTATGTTTTTATTTTAAAGTCTACTACAGCCCTCTTTCTAAACCTGCCTGTTTGGAATGGACTGTTTGCTTGGCCTGTGTTAACACTCTGGAGCTTCTTCAGAATTATTCCTTGTCATCGGTAAGCCCTCTTTAAACAGGTCTACAAATTACTGTCACTCTTTTACTGCTTGTGTGTAGCATGTTGTGTGCATAAACATAAACAGTCTGTGGTCCAGAGTGAAGTCACAACACTGTTTTGATCCTACGGGGTTTATCTGCTATGAAAATTGAATTTATCTTTCATAAAAGAAAAGGGAATCTGCTTTATTACTCCTCACATGTATGGCTTATATGTACATTTGAATTAATTATTATTATAACTGGTAATCTCTTTATACCCTGAAGACAACTTGCTCAAGATTTGAGCGAAACTTGCAACAATCCAATTTAAGTGTCATCTCCCATTCTCCCTTAAAAATCATTGGCACCATGACGACTACTATAAGAGTAAAAACAATTATGAGCAGAATACCTGTGTGTGTAACAAATACAGTGTGGTGGACCTATGTTGTGCACCCGCCTAGGTGCATATTACCATCTTGATAATGAGACCTTAAAATAACAGTGACTTCTGACCAGGTTATTGTTGGTCAGTCATGAAAGCACTTTTCACTGCCTCAGTGCAGTACTCTGCTGGACGTGCCCTGACCACACCTCATTTAAAGATCAGATCACAAATAGGCCCTCAGATGGGTGCAGGTGCCTATTCCTTAGTAATTTAAACAATGTGGTCAATGGACGGGAAAAGAAGATTGTGTAGGTCTGAAACAAGCACAGACAGTTGTGTTGTGATGATTTATTCAAATAGTTTTAGGCCCAATCCCATTTCACCCCTTAGCCCTTACCCTTCGTTTTGCACGTTCACGTGTAGGGGTAGGCTGTCCCAATACCTGTTGGGATGGAGGGGAAAGCCCTAACTTGGCCCTTCAGACCCTCACTTCAAACCCAGGGCTGTGGAAATTTCCCAAACTGCCTTGTGAATCACCATCAAGCTGAGAGAGAGACCCACAAATGCAGCAATTTCTCCATTCATACGGATTTAAGAATTACGATAATGATTGTAATATCTTAGTTTAATATCGTTTCAATTAATTATGGTAATTATTTTCACAAAAACCTTTAAAAAAAGATCAGTAGCGTGATAGCGTTTTTTTTTTGCATGAGTGAAGTATTTTCACATAATTTCATGTCGTACCCCCCCTCTTTGAAGACACACAATTCACTTGATGAAACAAGGTTGTAGGGGTAGTGAGATGGGGTGAAATGGGATTGGGCCTTATTATTTAAAGGACTAAAAAAAAAATTTCCGCCAAATTTCTAAATCCAGTGTTTGACTGACAGCAGCTGTGAGGGGTATATCAGTGTCTCTGTTTGATTGACGGTAACTGCAGGGTCATCTGTGTTTGATAGACAGCAGCAGGGAACAATGGACAAACATCGTGTGTCAATGTGGCTACCTCAGTGAGTGCACATTGTGTACACTGGAGTTGTGCCTAAATTCTGTCATTATGCTGCTGTCACAAATCAAACCTGGCTGTTCATTATCACAACGCGTGAAATTAATTATCTTTCGCCAGAACATCGTCTGGCTGCTTTTCTCACTTGACATAAAAATGAACGTTTTAATTTCTTGTGTGTGGCCCTCTTTCAAATGACATGAATCTAATGCCATCATCAGCGCCACTGAATCCTTTTCCTCCATTTGTGCTGCCATTTTCACAAATTTGAAATCACATTGAAAATACAATGGTTGGCACTTCTCTTCTGTTATCTAAGATGGCCACTGTTGAGGATGAGAATCGGTAGCATTTCACTCAACTTTTTGACCGTTCTGAGAGAACCATCATTTTTGTCTTTGTCGGTTAATAGTGGAAATTAGACAGGTCAGGAAAGACAGATGAGGCAAAAACATTTTTTTCAGATTTCTTTATTTTGGTTTGGGGTTGTTCGTAGGAGGGATCGTGTTAATTTGGGTAAGAGCAGGAACTTTGTACCTGAAAAGAGAAGAGACTGTCCTTCCATCAAACACTCCTCAGCTACCAGAACCCAATTCAGGGAATCTTGGTTGGAGGAGAAGTGAAGTCCCTGAAGGAGTGACTAAATAAATAACTAAATGAGAAAAACGTGTTGATGAACATGTATTTCTTTTCTTGCAATGTGGACCAAGGACATCAACAGGGCTATTCTTGTACATTTTTAATAATTTGTTAACAAGTGAACAATGTGTATGGGAACTGTAAAAAAAAGGTGGGTGCTATATGATTTGCATCTCTCCAAGGACCTGGGGCTTTGGGAAGACAGACAGCACAATGCAACTGAGGAGAGCTACTGGCTCTGGCCGAGAAGATGGGACAAGGCATAGAGAGCAAGTAACTGTTGAAGTAGGTTAGCAGCATAGGGTGTGAGGGAGATGTCCCTGTTCCCTGCAACAAGGACAAGGGCCCAAAACTTCTAAGTGTGTTGGTCCCCAGCCAATGACCCTGCAGCTGACAGCAGGCACCAGAGGAGGTGTTAAAGGCCTGGAGACCACAGGATGAACAATAACCTGTACAAATTCAAATTTTAACTGATTTATAAGATATATTAACAAGCACAAGCATCTATTACTACGTAACCACAACACATAAGTTTAACAATGTCCCACAACAACAAAATAAGACAAAGATGTAGTAATAATATTAGTATTTTATTAGTATTATTGGTATTAAAAAGTATAAAAGAAGAGAGAGAAGATGTTTAAATACAAAATAAGGTAGAACAGGTGCAAGTAAATAAAATACTCCGATAACATAATAAGAAAAAAATACTTGCTCATGGGGTTAACTGTCCCTGACCCATTTCCCAGTCCTCCCTGACTATATTAAAGAATTGAAGTCTTACTTCATTGTAGAAATATCTGTTAATAGCTTCTCCACTCCATGCACACTGAAGACACATGGATTGATAACAGGAAGTAGAGACTTAAAGGGGACATAGCATGCCCATTTTACCACAAGTTGATATGGTTCCTTGGGGTCTTAATGAAATGTCTGTAACATACTTTGGTCAAAATACCACAAGGATCATTTACAACTGCACCATTTTTACCCTGTATAAAACAGCCCTCCACAGAGTGACCTGTTTTGAGTGCCTGTTCCTTTAAATGCTAATGAGCCAGCTCCCCTCCCCTCTCCCCATGATTTTAAACGATATAAATTACATATTTTATATGATATAAATTATCAAATATGCATCCCATACTTTGTATTCCCTTCTGTTGTCCTGGAGTTTTAATTTTCCCAATCACAGATAATTAAATGTCCCCTCTGCCCATCCACTACAAGCACACAAGCAGACAGACAGAGAGAGAAAGAGAGGTGGGGGCTATGAAGACCATCATTTACCCCGAACCCCGACATTCAACGGGTACAACAACAAGCGGAGAAAGCAGAATCGCGGGCTGACCTTATATATACAGTCTATGGGGCTGACCAGCGGAGAAATGCACGTCCCGTGTGAACAGCCAGGCGGCTGCGTGCTGGAGAACGGCGCTGCGCTGCCTCGCAGCGGCACTTCCGCGTCCGGTGTAAACCCAGCGTAACGAGTGGGGGGGCTCTGTGTGTTTGTGCCAGTGTTACAGTAGTGCTGAACACTGCGGAAGTCTTCCACACTGCTGGCTGTGTGGCGCTGACACAAATTCCAGCTCACGCATGGGAGAGCGAGCGGTCGCTCCCGAGCAGCTGCTGCAGCCTCCCAGTCCCAACGATCCAGACAAATGCCACATGTGAGTGAATCGCGGGCTGACCAGCGGAGAAATGCTCGTCCCGTGTGAACAGCCCGGCTGCGCGCTTGGGAACGGCGCTGCGCTGCCTCGCAGCCTCGCTGCCTCCGGTGTAAACCCACCGTAACGAGTGTGGGGGGGGACGGGGGGTGGGCCAAGACCATGTAGGGAGACTTCCAGTTCCTTGTTATGACACAAAACCCAGGAAGCTCAATCGAGTTGCTCAAGCATGACGTTTCTGACTTAGAGGAACCATAACAAAACGCGCGAGTGTTTTTTCCCCAGAGTTTTTGGGTTGGTAGACATGCCAGATACCCACATTAACCTGTAGAAGCACTAACAAAGTGGAATTTGCATGCTATGTCCCCTTTAATTAGGCATAACAGGTATGTGTACATTTTTTCTTACACCTATGGATCTCCCCTGCTCTCACCATTAACATCAGCACAGGCTTACATATGTGCTTTGCAGTGGTTTATAGCAGGCAGAAGGAGTAAAGGTCAACTTCACTGTGTTTGTAGTTGAGACCGGATAAAAAAAGTTCAGCTCCCTTGTGAATTAAGCAGAGAGGAGCGAGAGATTTTTCTCGATGCAGTATCTGACCTTCACCCCTGCCTATTACCTCGGGCCTGATCAGAAAGTGCCGCTCTTGCACTGGCGAGCTGCTCCCAAGATAAAACTACATAAGCCCTCTCTAATGGGATGAGCTGAGAGGCACCCAGAAAAGTAAAGCACAGAGGTTGAGAGGATTTAGACGAGGAGAGATCACAGCGAGGGAAGAGATGAGGAGATAAGGACAGAGTATGAAACAAGATGTCAGGTTTGCACTTTGAAGTTTGCTTTCCAAGAACTGTATGTTTAACCCCTTTGTGTCTAAAAGGAGTATGAGAGTAGAGAAAACTCTCTACGTATAATTTGTTTACAGTGAAGCCGTTTTCAGACATGACCTCCGGGTAAAACCGGACAATTGCCGACAGAGTTTACCCAGAGTTTGCATTCACACATATGCACAACGTGGCGGGACGTTTTCTGCACAGATGCGTTCACAGCAGCAAAAAATTCTCCGCATTATTCAGCTGACAGAGGCAGGAAGTGACATATAAACTCTGCTGCGTAGATCCCCTGCAGTGTTCCCACATCGACTTCTCCTGGATTTCTATGGACTTTATACGAGGAGTCCAGGCGGATAAACTCCGTAGAAAATGTGAAGCATCTCACTTCGGATATTTGCGTTCACAGATGCACATCTTCTGGAGAAAATATGGAAGGAGGCCAGTGCATGTCTGAAAGGAGCATAAGAGTTTTGATTCTTGCACTGTGAATCTGCCCTTTATCAACCCTAAACTAATCCTTTTAGTATTAATAAATCATATACAGCAGTTTTAAGGCACATTAAAGAATCGGAGAATGAGTGTCCATATAAAGAACACATTCTAGATCATGTTCAACATCACCACTTTTCAACCCTAACCTTTCATACACTTTTTGAAGGAAATGGAATGTTGGCAGAATTAATTCATCTTAATGTGAAAATGTTGTCAAAGTATCTGAGAATTCATGATACTGCTTGCATCAGTAACATACTCAATTTCCTTATGGGGTTGGGAAAGCTCGCGGTGCTGGTTTACCAAAAGGCCAACATGTCTTCAGAAAAGCCACACTCTTTCCATTAACCTTCCCACCGTGTTTTTATTATTTAACCCTAAACCGCAGATGTGACTGTGGATATGAATCCCACTCTGCGTTTTCACAGTACTCAACATGTTTACACCCACCATCTACCCCAACCACTTCCACTGGACTCCCATGGAGGTGGGAATACAAAATTAGTTTTGAGTATATGAGGGTGATTATAGGAGACGGGGGTTGAGAAGATTGTGTGGCTATGTTGAAAACACTGGGGGTTGGTGTTAGAGATAGATATGGCTGAATGTAACTTTTATCATAAATCTACACCCACTAGTAAACATACCATTGTTTATCAATATACTTGTCAAGCTTTTGTGTAATTTCGCCGCTTGAAAAGAGATTAATAAATCAACTGGATGGGGTAACTGGACTTCACTCAATGATAAGTCATAGAGCATTGCTTATGTTTTTATATTGGGCTAGGTAATAATTCGTGGCATAGTGCCTCTTTGTAAGTATGGTGAAAAATGGCACAACAATTTCATTGTATTGCATACATTGTAGTGTTTTACAGATATTTGTCAGGACTCAAGACATCAGTTTGAACAGCGTTAATCACATAGAAAAAACTGGAATGTCTGTCATTGTACCCAGGGCCCAAAAAACGGGTTAATTTAGCCATGTTGATCAAACCAAATGTCGGCCTGACCCATTGAGAAAAACGAAATAACACGAATTCTGATGTCACCCAGTAATTCTATTTAGGTTTGCTGTCCAGGCTGCATTTCCAATGCATTCCTTCCTAAGTATGTTATGCCTACACTCTCAAGAGATAATGAAGGAATTAAATCTCTGGAGGATTTGATTAGGGTAAAGAAAATCAAACTATAAAATGTCCCCTTCATTTGATATTATAGTCGTGGTGGCAGCGTATTATTATCAAACGTATTATCACTGTGTGTCGTCTCCTTCTGGTCAGCGGTGTGTGAGATATTGAATGTGACAGATGACTGAACAAACAAATGGAAGTTACAGACCCCACCCATTGCAAAGGAGATATGAAACATCACAATCGAAATGAAAGAGAAAATTGACAGATGAGATCTTGTTGACGTGACAGTGAAATTGCTGGTGAGAAACTTGTGGTGCTCATGCAAGCAACGCGAGTGAACACAACCCCGCAAATGTTCACCGGTTCTCCTTCAGAGAAGTGGAGGACCGGCTGAAGTCACTGCAGTTGCTGCGTTGTACCTGTTGTGGAAATGCTGGTCAGTTGTGGGTCCATGAGACCATCCAGGTGCACACAGCTTGAGGAACTGCCCAGTCTTCTGTAGGAGCTGCCTCCGGATAACTGCCATTTTCATCTTTACCTGCAGTGCTGATCTTTGTGTTCCCTACAGGTCTCCAATCACTGCTTAGTGGTGTCAATCAAAGAAACCTGAGGAATAAGCCTTCGTCTGTCACAGTATCATAGTGGTAAACATTGTCATTTTAAATGCAATTTCTATATTGCTTTGTGGGCATTTAAACTTGAGCAACTTTAAGAAATGTCAGTCTTCAACAAAGCACGTACAAAAGCACTGTGCACAGCCTGGACTATTTTAATAATGTCCCTATATTCTATTTTGACCTAGTGATGATTCATATTTGCTGATGAAGGTTAATTTCCTTTAGAAGCCTTGCACTCTGACACATTTTTCATTGACTCGGAATATAAAACATTATTACTTATTTTTTTAATTTGCACTCACTATGTTAACTGCATATGAGTGAATAAAACATGAGTGAAGAGTAAATGAATAATAACAAACAATACATTTAAATAGGCATGAACTGATCTAATTGAGGTGGAACTGTATTAACTCATTAAGTTAATCTTAGTTTAAAAGTTTGTCATGTCATTTAACTCAAATAACTATTCCATCAATGTTAAGATATCATGACTAACCAGTACTGCATTAGTATATACAATTAATTTAGTCCACAGAAGGTTGTTTGGTGTGAGTGGACATACACATTCATGCCCATGTTTTCCCATGATTTAACAGTTTTAAGTAACACTCCAAGAACTGCAGAAGTCAAAACGGTGGCAAAGGAGACTAGTTGGCATGGATGTAAAAACGTTTCACACTTTTCTATGCGTTAAACCTACCATAAGGAATGAAATCTATTTATCACTTTTCTTAAGGCTGCTGCACACTAAAGGATAATCGGGCCAGTTTTAGGACCTGATGTACTCCTTCTGACAATGGGGTGTGTTCCCAACCAAAGGTCCGCTGGTGCAGATTATCTGCCAAAATAAATGTCAAAATATCAAACATGTTTAAATTGATGATAATCGGCTCTGACAGAAAACCGTATTTATAAAGCGCTTTTCTAGTCTTGCTGAACACTCAAAGCTTTTTACATTGCAGTTTATTGCCATTCACCCATTCACACAAACATTCATACACAAACATTCATTCAGCTATACACAAACCGGAAGTTGCGTATAGCTGCGACTATAGGCAAGTGTAGCCTCTTTTTAGGGGTGCTCAAGTCAGTCCATCTTTGGGTTTTAAATATATTGAATTAATAAATTGCTCTTGTTGGGATGCTTCAATTTTACCTGACGAGTAGAAATCGTCATCTTCACCTGTCTCTCTACTGTTCTGCTGTGTGTGTGTGTGTGTGTGTGTGTGTGTGTGTGTAAGCACCACATCCACTCTTGGTGGAGAAAGAGAGAGAATGAAAGAGTGAGAGGCTACCTGGATCTAAATGACGCAAACTAATGAAACGAGTGCACGTACAATCAGTTAGTGGGAAAGTTAGAAACCTATAAAGTATGGTTATTGTTGCATGGTGAGAAACTACAACTGCATTTAACAATGGACAGCGTATGTAAGTGATGCACCTAATTATTTTAGTTGAAGTAATCACGATGTGTCTCATTAGGATAGAATTTCTACGATTTATTTTTAGAACATTTATGGCCAGTAAACTGAGGCATTAGAACTCTGCAAATCTGTCTGTTTTGTCTAAGATGCAACATGAACTTGCTAAGGCAGTAAAGATGTTAGCTGTGGTAAAAAGCCTTTAAAAATAAACCTATTTATACGACCCTGCAGACCATCTGGTTGACAGCACAAAGAGGGAGAGAGGAGGATAGAGAGACAGACAAAGAGAAAGAGCAGGATGGACTGAGAGCAAGAACCAGGTGAGAAAGTGTTAGCAGTTGTTTTGCCCACAGTCTATACCAAGGACTTATCAATGATTTTACGCTACTAAACACTTGTATACTGTTTCAACTGTGGCTTCTCCCCAACCTCTTCTTACATTTATTTTTAATGGAAGTATGTTTGCTTTATTTATGACCAGACTACTAGTATATATATTTTCTATTTCCATACAATATCCCAATAGGGAATTGGGTTGTATTGCGGCCATACAATGCTGGCTAGACCAGCTGTGGCTCTGGAGGTACACTGGGTCGTCAGTTAACCTGAGGTTGGCAGTTCGATGCTCGTATCCCCCATTCTGAATGCCGAAGTGTCCTTATGCAAGATACTAAACCCCAAATTGCCCCAATGTCTGTGATGACAGTGTATGAGTGATTTGTGATAGGTGCTGCACATAGATGCCTTGTATGATTGTGTGTGGTAATGGGTGTATGGCAAAACTGTACTGTAAAGAGCTTTGAGTAGTTATGAAGACTTGAAAAGCGCCATTTAATTACAGACCATTTACCATCTACAATACACTGACCACTGAATGAGAAGAGCCTTGTTACATCAGCGCCTGGGGTTAGCATCCACAGTCTGTAGTTAGGTTTAGACAACACATTTAGGTTCAGAATAATTTCTATAAGTATTATAGAATATCCTCAGTAAATCTGACAAGTCAGCCCTGCAGAAAGACCGCACATATAACTTGTTTTCGTAGAGAACATTAATTGATTAAAAGAGAGACATTGTGGGGTATGGAGGTGTTGAGTGGATCAATGCTGTGAGAAGTGTGAGAATGTTTTTGGTTCATTATTAAACTCTCCGCCATAGTGTGATGATAAACTGAGATGTTCAAGGCTCTATTTATAAAATCTATCTTCATGGTCTAAAGATATCCAAGTGTCTGTATTTAATATCTCTTAATTACTCATGGGTGCGTTCTGGGTGTTACGTGCAAAAAACCAATCCATCTACCTTTCCTTTTAAAAGCTAGGTAGGCTTGGGTTTGACAGGCGGTAAGAGAGGAGGCGTCTCTGCTGAGGACACAGGTCTGTTTAAATACCTGTGTATTGGCACAATTGGTCAAACAATTGGCTAGTTTCAATCGTCATTTGTGCTGTGTCTCATAATAACAGAGAAATACTGTGTTGGTGACTTCACAGCAGGTTTTTGTTGGTGTAACGTGCAAACACTGTTCACTGCCTCAAGAGAACAACGCATCGACAGTGCACCTGACCACACCTCATTTTAAAACAAACATCCCCATTGGTCCTCGAGTACAAGTGTATTCTGTGCTGAACAGGAAATGGATGACTGTGTCAGTCTGAAACCAGCAAAGACACTTGCATCGCCCTCCGCACCACATTGGGCCAGATGTAAGTTCATGTTCCTCCAGGGTTCTCTTCTGCAGCGTTTTTTGCTTTTCATCTTGACTGATGGTCGACATCATGTCTCATGGGGTTCTCTACCTGGTTTTAGGCACTGGTCCTTTGTGTGGAAACAATCTATTATTGGTCAGGACAGAAAACTGTGGTGTTGGAGCCTTAAAGTAGAAGACTACATGTGAGGTACGGCTTGACAGAATATTATCATCCGTAGGTTGTTGATCCATGTAATAACAAACGTCCAGGCTTCAAGAGGTAGCATCTTTTATATTATTTGAAGTGATAATGAAACAACTGTTGCCATTATATACAAATACACGTTCTAATGTGTTTGAAATGGATGAGGAGGTACTGTTGTTGTGTGGGAATCCGAAACCTTTTATCCAAAAAGTTCTGTGTATTTTCCACCCTACGACCAAGCCCCCATCCAGCTCCTGATTAATTTGTCCACCTTTGTTAGGAGACATAAATGTTAGATACACACATTTTAAACACTGTAACCACAGGGCCTTATGATTAATGAGTCACCAACATAGAGTATTTGCCATCTGTTCTTTCTCAATTTTCCCCGTTTTATGGTGTTTCATGTTTTTATTGGTGAGACCCTTTTCAGTAATTATGTATCACCTCGTCCACATCTGGATCTCCTCCAAACTGCGTGTGCTCTGAAAAACTGTGGTCTTTGTTAAATTATACATGTGATTATAATCGACTGTACATTATGGTAATGAAATGGCCTTTGAGCACCAGACGAGCTCCATGTAGAGGGTTATATAATGAGCTCATTGACTCAATGAAAGCCTTCAGACATTACCCAGGTGATCTTTGTACAGTCAATTACATCATAACGGCCGCACAAATGAAATGTGCCACATCAACATCAATCGATATTTATACATACCAAGAGTATTTATTTTTTCAAAAGTACAAAATGTTTTGTTTCTCCATCTTCCTCTCTTTTTTAAATCAATACTTTTTCTGTTTGTTGCTGCCTTTTTAGTCAAATGAGACTCTGTCATTTCGTGCAGTGAAGACTTTATTCTCATATTCTTTCGTTCTTTTTCTATTGTAGGACTTTTTTGTGCTCTCTGAAATCATAATGATTTTTAATTGTGTAGGAGTTTCCAATTATTTATTTGTAAAGCTTTTTCATGTTTTAGTTAAAATAAACAAACATTTTCTTACATTGGTATGACAGGTTACAAACGTCTCTTTCCTTACATCTGTCAGTCATTTTTCTCTCAATTGAAACAATGCATGATGGTACATATTGCTTGCTGCGTGGCCATCGGTTGTAAACTACTTTTCATTGTGGGATACTATGAGTCCATTATATAGGTTATAATAATTCTTAATACACATTTGGTCATGAAAACTCACTTTAAAGTGGATCGTAATAGAGAAATAGATAAAGATATAAAGATAGAGATTTCTTCATGTAAATTTATGCACAGCAGAATCAAAGATATACTTCTGTTGGTGAGGGTCATGTTAGTCTGGTTTATGTTAATGATCTCATTGACCTTGGTTTGTATGTATACTGTTAAATACAGCTGGTTTCTTCTGAATGGCAGCATTTTCCTCAGATCATATCCCATTTTTAATATACAGTGAGTGAATCTGCAGAACAAGAAAGAGCTTCTTTAAAACACATCAGGGAAAATGTACCCTGTAAAACAAAAAGTTCAGAACACTATATTTATCATGGACAGCTCAAATAGAAAAGCTGCACCCTTACTCCCATTGTCAATAGGAGACAAACATGTCTCTTCTTTGGCAATACAGAAGGGATTCAGCAGCTAATGCAGTTTCTTGTGTTCATTTTCAGATAACCCACGTATGGTGAGTCACGTCCCCGTCACAATCCAGGTCCTGGACGTCAATGACAACGTGCCGTCCATCTCTGGGGGCAACAGTGCCGTCATAGTGTGTACGAGCACCAAGAATGGACAGGTACGGTGCTGATTTAAGGAGAACAAAACACGTGTTTGGTTTACACTGATGATGTCAATTTCTTAAAATCTGATCATTAGCAAAAAGAAAACATTATTTATTATTTGTAACGCTTTGAGAACCTGCTTATGTGAGGGAAAAGGAATTCACATCTTGTTTGTCTTAATTGTTACATCGACTTTGGGGTGAGTAGGAAAAATCTGACCTGAAAATTCGCAAACTCACTGGAGGCAAAGTCCCAGGGGACATCTGTAGTGCACATCATCTCTCCCACGATGTTTCGCTTCAATAGCACCTCACAGCTTAGATAAAAGCAGAACACGTGTTACATAATAGAATGTGTGGTGTGAACCTGGATTTAAAAGTCCTGTGAGTTGTGTGGCAGGAATTTTTTTTTCTGTTTCACTTTAAGGGCCAATCTGTCCATCTTGCTCCCCAGGTGACATGTCTTTCACTCTCATCTTCATGATGCTGAGACTGTGGCTTGTATGGGTCCAGATGTATGGTTATACCTTAAAGATTCTGAGAAGAAGACACCAAACAGCCGAAGTCATGCTGTAGCCTGGGTGTGATAAATAAGAGGGCAGGCACAGCCACGTCTCCATCAGACAAGTCACCGTGCTGAAATATTTTCCACACAGAGCTACAGCAGCTCAGCTTGTTGTGTTGTGACTATATGATGTCATGTCATGGGATTTCACAATGCAGGGGTCATTAGCTAGATAAGATTATTTTTGTATGTACTGTATATATATATATGTGTGTGTATTAAAATTGTTCCCCAGAAAAGCAAATTATTCCCTGCTGAGGAACAATGACTGATCCTTTTCCCAAAAAAAATGATTTAGATTGTGACCTGTTTGAAATATCTTCAGTAGGAACTATCGTCTTTAGACTGAGAGCCACAAACAGACACTGAGAGATGGAGCAACACATAATTAGCTTTGGATGCACACCCAGACTTATCTTCAGGCATAGGTACACTGAAGAAACGCCATGACCATGAAGATGAAGGTACAGCCTTACAGCATGATCTGAGGGAACAAGCTCTCAAATTCAGGGTTATCTCCTGGTCCTGTCTTCCTCTCTGAGTTGATGTGCAGCATGAAGGAATTGAAACATATAGTACCAGGTCAAGTTGACTCTGCAGAAAAGGAAACGTCTCAACAGAACTCAGTTATGTTCATCCCTCAAACACACAAACATACAAAGTAGAGCACATAACACAATAATAAAACCACATTCCGCTGCTTTCTCTCTCTCTCTCACACACACACACACACACACACACACACACACACACACACACACACTGGCAAACACTCACTAATGTTGATCTGTAGCCTTTTTGTTGTGTGTCTGACACCATCAGTGGGGGATTTATCAGCTGAGCTGCAGACTTTGCAGCTTCTTGGACCCATAAATTATTCAGACTGTGGAGCGTGCTGATGCTTCCGCTGCTGGGCCAGATAGCAGCAGAGACGTTCATATTAAAACCTAAACGCGAGCCTGCCTCCCTGACACCCCCTCATCCCCGCCACCTCCCCCCCGCCAGCCTCTCTGCTCCAGAGCAGGCCCACTCTGAACCAGCAATGATAAAACACCTTTTTTTTTGTGTGCAAATCACAACAGCACACATCTGCATCACGGCAACTCCTGCACTCACATGTGTACACACAAAGGTGACGCATCACACACGCTCCCACTGTCTTATGTGTGTCGCCCCTTCTGTCTGCCGCCTTCTCTGCTTTTCGAGCAAATCCAAGCTCCAGTCTGCTTGTTTCCAGCGCATGCACTATATAATCATTTAGCTTGGCCACAGGCACATGCTTAGCACAGTCAGTGTCAAGGGACGGCTCTTTTCGTTACACTGCTGGTATTGCAATAAATTGACACAAGGAAATGCTCATGCTTGGCACATCAATCTGGTGTGACAAATTTCTGCTGCTGCATTTGGGGATTCACTTGTCTACTACATTTGCATAATTGGTTTCAAAGTGATGAGACTGGCTGTTTAGGTTGTGGGGCATACAGTACATTTAATATGCATCTCTTGTGTGCTGTAAGTACAAGCACACAAGTCCAAGGGCTCAGAATGCAAAGCGTCATTTGAGATTTCCACCTTCTTTTTTCAACACATGTACATGAGAAATGTCATGTAGAGGAATGTGACTGAAGTAGAAAAGATTAATTTCACGTTAATAATATTTATAATATTATATTTATTAGTAGATAATCTGCTGAAACTAAGAATTAAGGGGTTTTATTACCATAGTATGAGTGCTTTATATCGACACTGTGAGTGGGACCCCTCCCATGGAGTCTGCCGCGTTGCACCATGTTTATACAGTAGCCTGGAATGGACAAATCAAACACTGGTTCTAAAGGGGGCCTTTCACGTTCTTATATTATCTGAAGGCTAATGTTCGCTGCCTTTAGACATGCAGTAATCTCCAGATATTCTGCTGACATCCTCCGAAGGGGCAGAACGTGAGAGCACATTTGAGTTAGAGCCTGCGGACATTCTCCGGAGTTTCACCATCCAGCCCACTAGACTCTGGAGAATGTCAGAATGAGCGTATGTTTAGAATACAGCAGGAGAACCTCTGGAGGATTCACTGCAAGCGATCAGGCTTCACGACTAGAAGCCATTAAATTCTGCCGAAGAAATTTGGATTAAAACTCCTCTGAAAGGATCATCCAATAAATAGATTAACATAAATATGTCAATCTGTAAGCAAGCACCCTCCCACTAAGTTCCTCTCCGTCTTCCACTCGTGCTGACATCACGTAGAGGCAAAACCCAATGAGCTGTACTCAGATTTGGGGATTTAAATTCGAAGCGTCAGTTGAAAAGTTAGGTCAGAACACAACTAGGACAAGTTATCTGCATTCAGGCTGGTGCTGATTTCGATCTGTGGGTAAAACCTTCTTATTAAACCGTCAGAGGCTGATGGGTTTTGCTTGTCTTGAGCCGTCTGGAAATAAGGCTTTAAATGCTTCTTGCATCCATGGTCTCTTTACAATGAAACGTGATCTTTGACTAAGAGGCAGGGCAATAAGGAGATGAAATGATAGAGCAGATGATAGTTATATGGTAATTAGATGTGGGGAAATATTGTGTTCCATTTGCTTAAATATAAAGCAGCCTTGAGGCAGGCGACACTAGAGTGAAATGAAAGAAGAGACACAAGACATGGGCAGAATGAAAATGAGCATGGGATAAATTGAGACTGTAACAGGCCTGTTTGCATTCGTGAGTGTGGTGCGGGGGTGTCAGTCCAGGACAGGTGATTACAAGGCTTGGGGGGGTCATTACAGTATATTGGTAGAAAAAAAACAATTACTACTGTGAATCAAGCTGGTTGATTTATCCAAGTTCTGAGAGTCGAGCTTAAAAATGGTGAAAAAACCCTTGTTTGTAACCCAGTGAAGTATATTGCAGCCATCACCCCAAATACAGACTCACTGCTAATTCACAATTACCACAGACAAACCCAACAGCAGATCCACATAATGCTCAAAATTGAGATGCCATCTAATAGTTTACTTTGCATTTTCAGAAAAGCTTCAAAAGTAAAACTAATTAACGTCTTTTTTTTTGTTTAATAGACTCCAGAAATGACAAGAGGTCAAACTGGGTCCACTCAGACTGGAAAGAATTAAAACTGATTCTTTCCCTCTCTTTTTCTTACCAACTCTCATCAGGTGATTCAAACCATCCGAGCAACAGATCTGGACGACTTTGCGAATGGAAAGTTCTCCTTCTATGTGCCTGCTGAGCAGCCAGTTGATGGGAATTTTACCGTGAAGGACAATGGAGGTAAGACTTTAGTAAACAGGCAGGTGATTTAACATACAATATACAGTCAGTTATGAGTAATAACACGTTATAGCTACAGTACAGTAATACAGTCAGTACTAAGTAACACTTTATATTAAGGTACACTTATTCACCATTAACTAGTTGCTAATTAGGAGCATACTGGGTCTTTACTAGCCAGTATAAAGCACTAATTGTTGTAATCTGCATAACTCTTAAATATAGTGTAATCTTATGTAATAAACACAAACATAGTGCATATAGTTGCATGCCGAAGTGTCCTTGAACCCCAAATTGCCCTTCTCATAGATAAAGTGCTGCACATTGATGCACTGTATGAATGTGTGTGTGTGTGTGTGCGTGTGTGTGTGTGTGTGTGTGTGTGTGTGTGGGTGTGTGTGTGTGCGTGTGTGAATGTGAATGTAATGGATGGAGAAAGATTGCACTTTCAGTTAAAGGTTAATGAAGTCTACACTATATGTCTTCAAGTAGCTGAAAACTTTTCTGTATAAAACCAAGAACATGATCTCTCTGGAATGATTCTGTCTGGACAGAAGCATGACAAATTTGATGCTGCTTCAGTTAATGAGATTGGATTTTATAGGAAACAGTTGATGGAACGCACATTGAATATAATGACTCTGAACATATTAGTTTCACATTCAGTCTCAACATCTTGTGACTTATCAGAAAAGTGTAACTGCACTCTAAAATGTAACTTTTGATCTGTTAACTAAATTAGATGACTGTGCTTTGCCAAAACACAATAATACTGGTTTTGATATCACTTTTATCATCACATTTGTTAATAAAAAACTAGATTTATGGGTTCAAAACACTTCATAATGCCACTTAGTGTTTGAAACTATCTTGGACTTTGCAGGGCCAGGGCAAAGGCTGGTATCCCCCCTGCCACTGGTGACCACTTGTGGGTGGGAATCTGGAAAGCTGTGTTATTTTTTCGATTCTATGCTAAAACTCATAAACCACCACATTGTCTACGATTTAGAGACATTGCCCCTCCTCTCCTGCCCCTTGATTGTCTCTCTTACACGCTCACACCATTTAAACCATTGACTAAGACAGCCGCCTGTGCTGGTGGTTCAAACAGTTTGCTGTGACCGTGGTCTTGGCGGTCGGGAAACTCCGGAGGGGAGAAGCCTCTACTTTTGTCGTAAAAGGTTGTGTGTGTGCTGCTACTGGAGTTGTCGCTCATAGTAAGACAACCTAGATAACTTAGCTTTAGCATGGCAATTGGTATGTCTTATGTGTGTGTGTTTACAATGTCTGTGTGTGGGGCTAGGGGGGGAGGGAATTTGAATTGTATGCCTGACACACAAAGCTAGCAACTAGCTGGTGAACATAGAGGAACAATTTTTCACTCGATACCTATGATGTCAAAGCTAAAACAGAACTCCAGAGAACCTGTGTGGAGAACTTACAGAAGATCAACCAGTTCTAAGCATCATTTCCCTCTGGATACGATGCATAGGATTAAGGCCGAACGGTTTACTCTTGGTTTCATCATACAGAGACTCTCACTGTCTCGCAGTCCTTCAGCTTGTTTGCAAACTGTCACGGAGGAGAGGCGTCCATCTGGCCATTCTGCCATGCAGCCCATTGTCGGGTTCTTATTCCCCTCACTTACCAAACCCCTTCTCCACTGTTTTGGCAAAGCAGCCACCTCTATATTCTAATAAGAACTATGGAGGCCACTGAGGCTTTGTTTTTGCTCTGATACCGATTGTCAGCTGTGAGACCGTGTTTAGGTTAGGCTGGAAATGCATTTCAATGGATTTGACACAAGACTGCAAAATAAACCAATGTGAATCTTAATATTTTCTTAAGCACACAATAGATTCATCAGGTTGACACATGATTTGAATGCAAATTAATGCACTGTTGTGTGTTTGTTGGATATGTTAATAGGACACATTAAGAAGTTTGCCAGAGCAACTTTCTCTGGTGAAAACAGGTTGTGTTTTGGAGTTTCCTCTTCTGCCCTCATGTGACCCATAGAACACCTACAAAGGTCTGACCTTCAGTTATGCTTCAAAATGTTTACCCTTATCAATGCTGCTAAAACCTTTATCTTTCTGATGTTCTCCTTTACACTTGACATCTGTTGCACTTCTGTCCGTCCTGGGAGAGGGATCCCTCACATGTGGCTCTCTCTGAGGTTTCTACGTTCTTTTTACCCTGTTAAAAGGGTTTTTAAGTAGTTTTTCCTTACTCTTGTTGAGGGTTAAGGGCAGAGGATGTCACACCCTGTTAAAGCCCTATGAGACAAACTGTGATTTGTGAATATGGGCTATACAAATAAAATTTGATTGATGATTGATTGAGTCTCAGGACAGTGTTGTCATGGACAAAATTACCTTGATTGATCTTCATCACTCTAATGACAGACCACACAGTCAGATAGCATTTCCTGACTGCAGATCGGTGTTATGCTATTAATGGTTTAACACACCAATTAGAGATCAATCTGCTAAATGATGCATTCTGGGTAATTGTAAGTAATGTTGTGACAAAGATTACTTTGAATAAAATGTATGATCTCTGTCATTCTGCTGCATCGACTTGTGTCCTTAATATGTGTCTGACAATGTTGCAGGAGCCTAAATCCAATCTGGTGGAGTGCTCTACCCTAAACCCGGTTTACTCTGAACTATGGACAATGTCCGCACAATTGGGTCTGGACTTTCTCCGGAGTTTGCCTTTCCTTTCATTTTCCATTCTCCAGAGATTTTACTTGGCGGGAGAAACCTCTCACGTGCAGGGGCGGATCTAGGAGATGACAAGTTCCGTGGCTAAGCCCAGAGCACTGAGACCTAAAGCCAATTTTTGGGGGATAGTTCATTTGCACAGAATAAAATTTTACTGAATTGTATAACTACTGCAAACATGACATTCAATTTGAGATTTTATCTTTAATCTTTGCTCACTATCACGGTTGAAGTTTCACTCTTAATCACAAGTATTATAAATAAGATTCACTGTAAGGAGTAGTACTGCATAACGACATACACACATTTGGTTCTGCACACACAAGACGCCAGTCCAGTCAGAGAGAAATAACACAAAGTTGGAACTTATTTTTAAAAAGCACACAACTTAGTGTTAAATAGAGCACATATTTTGGACACAGGACCTTAATTTGTTACATATAACCTTGGATTCATTTGTCCTTAATGGAGATTGGCGGTCGCACTCTACATCTCCAGACCACACAATCGGTATCAGTTCGAATTCCTTTGAACTTGAAATTTAGTTAAATTTCTTATTTAGTTAACTGAACACAAATCACCTTTTGTGCTCTATTGAGCGATGGTTGCTGCTTCAGGCTTAGTTTGGTTTCTAGGCTGCGTTCGCACTAACATTAACATTTCTGACAGTACATTCATATCACATCACGACATCCTGACTAGTTCTGCTCTATGAATTACTGAAATTAACTAAAACGTACAATTCGTGCGAATCATCAACCCAGCTGAGCAGCTAGCTCAGCTGGATAATCCTCGTCATTCAGAGGAACACATTGGAGTGAGTGTTCTTCCCTCTGGACACACTGTCAGCACCAGTCCCACTTTATGACACTGTAAAAATAGATTCTGGGCTGTTGAGAAGACATTAGGGGCAGCAGCCGCAGAGGCCACCCCTAGCTCCGCCTCTGCTCACTTGTACATTGGCTTTCTCACATTTAGCCCCCAGAACGTCAAGAGATTATCCAGAGTTTAGTGCATGTCTGAAAGCAACTATAGTTATTGCAGCTCTGGTGTTTCCCACGTGGCTGTACAGCATATGCTGTGTAGTACACCAGCTCCAGGTAATTTACATATGGAGCATGAGATTGCCGCATAATGAAGCATGGCTCAGTGTTGCTGCTGCCAAAAAAGAAAACCTGCAGTGTGGGCTGTGTGTGGCTTCCACCTGTACAAACACAGTCTCCTGGCATCATTACCACCGAGTCTCGTCTCTTTGCTTTTGGTGGAACAGGTACCAGGCAACCCCCCCCCCCGCCTACTGAGATCTGCTTTAATGTCCAGGAGAAAACCTGCTGCACCGTTGCCTTGGTTACCAAGCAAGTGAAGTTGTCTGTTTATTTCCTCTCCCCATTTAGCTTTGCACTCTATCTGTCTTGAATAAAGAGGTCGGCCTTTAGTTTACAGGGATGTGTATCAGGTTGTATGATGTTCTTTGGCCTTTGGTCTTCTGTCTTTTGGTCTTTACCCTGACCCAGTGTCCCTGTATCCCTTTATCCATGTCTCACTTTCTCTTCCTCATCTTTTTTTCTCTCCAGTCTTTTTGGAAGTCGCCTGCGTTTGTTGTTGTTGCAGTTGCTTTCTGCATTTGACTTGAAACAGACACAGAAATGGGGAGAGTTGACAACAATCTCAGTAATGAGACGCGGTGACAAGTTTCGGACAGGGAAGTTGGACAGCACTCTGTGAGGCCACCACTGTGGGCAATTTGTTGTTGTTGTTGTTTACTTGTGCTCATAGAATACACACTACCGTCACGATGGCTACCTTGCAGGTAATCATTTGTCTGCTGTGGGAGGAAGCCAGCAAGTATTAAAAGATCATTTAGTGTGGGCCTCCTGCAAAATTCCAGTACTGACAGATATGTAATAAGGGAGAAAAACCACTGAAAGAAATGACGTGTATACCCCCTCCAAAAGAGCCAATTTTCTTATGCAATGTGATTCATAACCTTTCATATATTTAAGTTTAAGAGAAAGCCACCAAATGTTAAGTGGTTTTTAAAATCAGATTTTACTTTTTACGATTTATACATATCGTTCGTATGAATATTCCGAGTATATTTGTGGCTTTCTGTATTAATTTAGATGTGAGTCTGTTATCCTAAGGAACTGCCAAGGCAACATGGCGGCTGATTACTTGCCAATGAGGATACTGACACCAACATAATATAAAATGTCCATGGTTAAGTTAAACATGTCAGGGGGCCACATCCTTCGACTGTTCATTTGAAGACGATTGCATCACTGTGGTGTGACAAGGTTGTCCAATAACGCAGGTTTCTTCAATATACTGCAGAAGAATCCGTCCTTCAACTCCCAGTTATAAGAGGATCCAACAGCTGGGTCCTTCTAGGCCGAAGCTGTCCTTCGATTCCGTGTATCCTGATCACTTTGAAAAGAGGATATAGCAGACTCAAACAGTGGCCAAGGTTAAACTGGACCAAACTGTTATTTTGGTTCAGACTTTTTGTTCTCTGACGTAGACCATGTCCTTCAAAGGAGGAATTGAGAAACAGCAGACACCTTAAATCTTGTGCTTCTGCTTTTATTACACCTCAGTTGAGCCTGTTGGCACTGTAGGGGAGTTTTTTCTTTGAATAAGAGAGGTTGCCCAAAAAATCGGCAGATCCACACAAGCCTTTTTTCAATCCAAACGAAACATAAAAATTCAGAGCTTCAGTAATCTTAGTTTCTTCCATCACTGGAACTGTCACTGGTACTTGCTCTCTTGGTTTCTCTGTGTAAAAACTATATATGTACAGCCAGAGTAGCATGTCATTAATGTGGGCAGCAGAAAGAGCCCAACAGCAAACCGGTGAGAATTAAACTTAAGTGGGAAAAAAAGGAAAAGTCTCCAAATTAAGAGACTGTTTGTAGAACACACCCTGAATCATTGTGTGAATCAACACAGCAGTCCAGCTGCTGTGTCTCTACAGACTGTTGAAAAGACACAACTTGGAAAAACATATGTCTGGTACCAATGTGCAGCGACACCCACAGGTCACAGCTGGGCTGTGGCTGAGGGGTAGAGCGGTCGTCCAGAAGGTCGGCAGTTTGATCCCAGTCTTCGCCATCTGCATGCCGAAGTGTCTCTGGGCAAGATGCTGAACCCCCGAATTGCCCCTCATAGAAAGTGCTGCTAACAGATGCACTGTATGAATGTGTGTGTGAATGGGTGAATGGCAAAACTTGACTGTAAAGTGCTTTGAGCGGTCATCAAGATTAGAAAAGTTCTATATAAATACAAACCATTAAGCTGTGTATAGTTATATACTTAGGTCTATACCAAACTAAGAATTTTGTCAGTGGATGAGGATGGCAAATATTTTTTCCTATTTCTATATCGATATTCAATCAACGCTATGTAGAATTCCCAGATTTTCAAAGAGGGTTTGGTGAGACATATAAAATATTAGACAATAATAGAGTAAACAAGCCAAGTTAACGCTCTGAGCTAATGCAAGCTAACTATGTTAATGAAACCTTTTTTTCCCCTGACACTAGATTTCATAGACAGTATCCTGCTTCTCACTCACACTCACATCCACAGCTGCCTGTGTGTGTCTGTTCTTCACCAAGTGGGCAGGGCTGCAATGTAGGGGAAGGATTTTACCCCAAAAGGTTCGACTCGAATCTTAGTTGACTGGGTGATCGACAACTGATGATTAGAATCTTCGCCCTTATTTCTTGGCAGATGTTTTAACAGTCACAGATGTGACAGTGAGGAGGACGGTGGTGCAGTGGTCAGCACTATTGCCTTACAGCAATAGTGGTCAGGAGTTTGCAAGTTCTCCTTGTGCATGCATGGGTTTCCTCACGGTACTGTGATGGTACATACAAAAAAAAAATTTCTGAAAATGAGAAAAAGCCCTGTGATCTCGGTTTATCATGGTTTCAAGCTTTTGCATCACCAACCCATAAAATATATCCCTTAAAGTAAAGCAACCTGAGGGGAGGACAGAAACTGTGCCTCTTGTTGTTGCAGAGTTTGATAGCCACTGTGAAACAACTCTTAAATCTTAACTTCATAGCCTGTTATGCTGTTTTACATTATGATGGCAAAGGTAATCAGTTGCTGAATTATGTGTAAAAAGAATGTAATGTATAAATGAATGATTGAGTCAAATTCCATTTACCTTTTGTGGTCGGCACTCAAGGGGTTTGTCAAGTTGTGCATCAAGTCACTGTATTTCTGTATAAACCAGATAATGATCTTACCTTTACCTTAACCAGAGTCTAAACCTACCATACAAAAGTGTAATAATGCCATAGTACATGGTGTATTGTAGGCTATATCAAGATGAGTTATTTTAGTACGTCATCAGTGAACATTTGACTCATTTTACCATTTTACTGTCTATAATATTACAGAGCTGATGTATTCCTCAGATTAGTATGTGGTCACGATGTCCTATTAGCTGTTTCTGTTGTCCCACAAGCGGATTTAGAACTCACGGAAATAATCAAGATAGTTTATTCATGATGAAAAACATACACAGTAACAATCCCACAGTTGTCACACCTTGAGGCTCTTTTGATTTGAACATGTTAGTTGCTGCTGCAGGGAAGATCAGAGCGTTAGCTGGAAGGATACAGGTTATGGTTCCTCTGTGAGGTGTTCTGCGATCAAATAGTACAGTTGTTATGATTAAACTCTACTTTATTTACTTACTTACTTACTTACTTACTCAAAATACTTTGAATCATTTAGCAAGCAGCATTTTTTCCCTCAGGGAGGTTATGTTTTCACTCCTCATTTTGGTTTACATTACATTTTGTTTGTAAGCAAGAATACACTAAAACTACTGGATGGATTAGAGAGGTTGCAGAACAGAAACCTCTGACAAGAAGGAGCTTGTGAACTAAGTGATTAAAAGCCCTCTGCACAAATCAAGATCAGTGACGTTTCACAAATTGCTCGTTGCAGGAGATCAGATGCACCGACCAGGCCTGAGCGGCTCGCACAAAATGTATACGACTGATGATTGGACAGTGAAGTTTGATTTATTAATAATAAAACATTTCTCATCATTGCACCATTAGAAATCCTAATGGTTGTTTACCAGTTTTATGTGGCTCTGGGGTAAATCTGGTTGGTACGGGGAGTTCAATCCCCCCTAAGATTCCTTGTGGATCACACGCTGCAATATTGAACTGATCATTTTAAAATTCCAAAATGTGAACAGCCACAATCTGCTGTTTTATTTAAAGCACATGCGAGTAAGGTGCATTACCGAACAAAGGTGCTAACTTAGGTCTATATGGCATTTCATTTACCCAGGGGCAAACAAGGCAATAATTGTTACTGTATGACGAGTGGCTTAGTACATCTAAAAACTGTAAAAAGACAAGAAGCTAATTCTCTGTTCAAGCAAAAGACGAGTTACACCAGACTCCTTGTCCCATTCTTCTTTTTTCACATTATCTCTGTGTGCACACGTGTGCTGTTAATTTATCGAACTATAATGTATGGAGTCCCAGTCGATTCTTTCCCTCCTTCCCCCCCTGCCCTCTTCACGGTCACCTCTGGAACTTAATGAAGCCAAATTAAAGATCTAGTTGTTCTCACTTACATGTTCTTCTCTCGCGAATGGCAGACATCAGAGCGGATAAAAAAAATCTATAGAAATGTGTCTCAACAGAGGTAATTGCAAGCTGGCTGCTGATAAAATCTACAGCTATGGGCTATTTGAAGCAGGCAGGATCCTCGGCCAGCCATTACTTGAGAATTGATGGTATTTAGGAAAGCTGTAGGGTCCCGGTTGAATGAGGTTTGTAATGTTCTGCACTTCAAGCTCAACAGCTGACGCTGGATGAAAAACGGAGACAAGCAGCTCTTATCTAGTTGTTATGGTGTGATGTGGGCTTACACCAGCTTTGCTTGTACCTCCATTACACACACACATATTACAGTCTGTCGCCTGCTGTTTTTCTTGTGCAGAGACTGGAGTATAAATCAAATTGAATCGAATTATAGGGCTCGTGTTAATAAGCCATATGGATCATTTTGTGGGTTTACTGGGCACTGCTATTATCCTGTCGCTTTATAACCTCATTTTACCTCCAGCGACTTTCTCCTGCTTTTTAGCTCCAAATCTCATTTCCTAAAATGGCCTCACTCCTTTCCTCTTTCCCTCCTTTCACTCATTTTTTTAATTCTTCTCTTTCACACACACACACACACACTACTCTCCCCCTTACTCCTCCCTCAGTTTCTCCCTCTCTTGACTCTCCCTCCATCTGTCATTTGAACATATTTCCTCCTCCCCCTCTCTCCAGGGCTGTTGCAGTTGTTTCCCGTCATCACACTTGTGCTTCGTGTATCACCACTTTCTCTTCCCCTTCCCACCACCTCTCAGTCGGGAGAGGATCGATGCTGCTGTTGAGAGAGTGCACCTCTGCTCCACTTTCTGCCAATTATATGTGGTTTACTAATTCAGTTTTTGTCCTTTAATCTTCTCCTGAGTGTCAGCGCGTCCTCCTCTCCGACCTCCCACACCCCTTGTTGCATTGTACACTAACAGCATGGCCGACACAGAGGGATACAGCTTGCATCTTGTTCTATGTTCTGATCATATGTCGACGAATTATCACAACAATAAAGGTTCAAAATTAGATATGGAGCTTTGGCATCATCTCTGATCAGCAATTACCTTTCTGAAAACATTTCTTTTACATTAGAAGAACATTTTTCAGATTAAATTATACCAGAGCTTTTCTACCATTTACTTCAGAGACACAGGGGGGACTATTATCTGAGCGATTTATAGTAAAAGGAACAAAGATCTTTTTGGAACAGTATATGGATGATTACAAAGAAAATGTTTGAAAATAAGTGTGAATTCAAGAGAGAGAAGCCATGTGAGAGCATCAAGTGTTGTACAGGGCCCTGAAGACCCCAGTTATGACACCTCATGAAAAGTCTCATCTACCTCATTAATAAACAACTAGAGACCCACATCACACCTACTGGTTTTAGGCAGGATTGTTGAAAAAGTTGTTTTTCAGTGCTATATAAATACAAGCAACAGTTTCTATAATTCAGTTATTTTCATGTGACTGCGGAATATTGCAGTATGGGACATCAAATGCAATTGTTTGATAATCTAACACGATGACAGGCAGTTTTAAGGTTTTAATAAGTGCATTGTTGATAAGTAACACGGTTCAAATGAGTAAATACATAACTGCAAGTTAGCACAGAATCCTTGGACTGCTGCTCTGAAAAGTATTGATAACATAGCCGACTGTTATAGCGTGGAGCTTTACCGGTGTAACTGGACTACCTTTAAAATGTTGATGTAAACTTTATTTAAAAACACAATCCTGGTTATGACACTGAAGTACCCCCATTAATGAATATATATCTTCCAGAAATGTCTGTTTGTGTGTGGCTCGTATATCTCAAGAACAGTTCATTTTATTGGCTATGATTCAGGCTTGTTAGGCCCTAAGGAAGTGCAGTGTTGAATTTCTGTGAGATTTAGACATAGGATACGTTCAATATTAATGAACCTTTCAAATAAACAGGTGACCGGCGTTCTGCAGAAACAACAGCTGGGGTAGGGTTATAAACATAAGTCATCAAAGTTTAACGTGTGTTTCCATCCTTCTGTTTCCGACTAAAATCCAGTGAATTGGGGACAGCTTATCCAATTGAGGACAAAAGTCAAGTCCTTTGATAAATTAAGATGCCTACGTGTGTGTGTGTGTGTGTGTGTGTGTGTGTGTGTGTGTGTGTGTGTGTGTTCACCCAGAGGCGCCATGCAAGTCAACAGGACACACTATGTAAATGAAGATATAAAGATGTGCAGAGTCCAGCGGGCACTGCCGGAATACATTACAAATTCCCCACACAAATGCAAACACATATATACACATGCCTCTGTCTGCTAGCTGACGTGCTTGATCATAGCTGGGAGCTCCCCAGGGCAGTTGGGCTGTACAATGCTTTGTAAAGATACACTCTTAATACATATTCAACAGTTGTGTGTATCTGCTCTCAACCACCTCAATTTATTCATTGTCATGATGACCAGCATCACTGCGTTGAATGTCAAGTGGAACAGGCCTGAAGACATTTAGAATGACATGAACAGACATAGATATAGATATATAGATATATATATACTTTACATGTCCGGTTGTATATGACTCATTGATCAAAATTCTCAATAAATCCTGACTCCAAAGTTTAGATAAATGGGATGTAGGGGGATCAACATTTACAAAAAATATAATTAGATATTTAAATGGCATTGGACGAATGGTGTCTGGTCAGATACTGTATAAATCTTGGACACTTCCTTGGTTTTCCGTCAGATGCTCTGACACACTCCTTGTTTCTATAGCGTTCTCTGTTGCTACAGTTCCTTTTCAGCGCTGACAAATTTGCTGGTTGAAATAAATTGCATCTCTACCATTGTTCAAGCTGTGTATCCTCTGTTTACATCATCTGAATACATAGAACATGAGTGATTTCAATGAGTTCTAGCCCTATATATATTTATACGGCATCACAAAGGGCTCATTCCAGGCTAGGTCACAGTTCTGGATTTGTGGCAAGCCACTTTTAAATAACGCCAGTTACTTCATCTTTGGCCTGGGCTGCGTCTAATGCACCATGACTCCACATATTGAGGAACTGCCCGAGCAACTTCAAAGAGATTGAAGTACACGAGCATCAGTACGCAACTGAACATGAGCCGAAACACACATGAAGCCGTGGTTAGGAGGCATAGGCACATCCCACGTAATTCATCATTTATTCAACTTTGCATCGTAAAACAGACATTCAGGTGATTCTGACACCAGGAGGACAAAACTGCACCAAACTGTAAGATTAAACTTCACTTAGGACACTAGGTTCAGATGCAGCCAAAATAATTGAGCATGCCTGGTGTAAACCTGGCCAAACCTAGCAACAACAGGTTTGTTTACCCTGATACAAAATGAGAAGAGGACCTCCAGTGACAAGAGATGTTAAAGGAGAGGAATTTCCCAGTATAGAGCAACAAAAGCCCTCCAGCAAAGAGCAGCATTAAAGAAACACCCCTGATGGCAGAACATCTCTCCAAAGATTATCATTTGTTCCCAGGACGACTGCATCTGTCGTCAGAGATTGTATCGAATTACTCTTGATTCTTTGATAGAGATAATCAATTATTAATATTGTTATTAGTCAAATTTTTAAGTTAACCGTTTTCATCTTCTTTGGCTAAAAATAACTACAATTGTATTAAATGCTCATAATTTGAAATGGTTACTGATAATAAGCACCTTTGTACTTAGGAATTTTGATGTATGCTGCATTTCTTCAATTGTATGTCTGAAATACCCCATTTTAGTCATTAAAGTCAATTATGTGCCCTGCTCCTACTGTGCTCTACAAAATCATGTGGAGTGGTCCGTGATTATGGTTTCTATTTTTACTGAGCTTTCTGATTCAACTAATGTACTTGCCTAAAGTACCGTTTCTTTTTTAATCCACCTTTCTCCCTTCTCTCTCACATCATTCAACCTCTCTTCTATCATTCTCTTATCTTTCTTCCTTCATCCATCTCACCATCATCTTTCATACACCTTCTTTCCTTGCCCGCCTGCCTGCTACAGACAACACTGCCAGTATAGTGTCTCGTCGGCGTGAAGGTTTCAGCCAGGACAGAGACCCGGAGTTCTTCAGCCTGTTGGTGGTGGTGGCCGATGGCGGCGAGCCTCCTCTAAGCAGCACCACTACACTCTCCCTCAGGGTGTGTGTTTGTCAGGGGAACACCAGGGGTCGCAACAGCCACAACATCTGTCAGGCCCAGGCCTTCCTGTCCTCAGCTGGTCTCAGCACCGGGGCCTTTGTTGCCATACTGCTGTGTATCGTCATATTATTAGGTAAGTTAGTGGTTGCATATGTCATGTACCACATGCCTCACCCACAACATGGCCAATGGATTCCAGTTCCAATAGTACAACATTAGTCCATTAGCACAACTGGAAGTATTGGTGGTTCCATCTATTTGTATCCAGCTTTGCAGCACTGTTCTGAGGGTAAATACAATTTGTCCAATAACTGACTATAAAGAAAAGTTCTGGAAAAATGATAACTGATAGGATCAATAAACCAGCTACAGAGTGAAGCTTTCATTTCTATATAAACTAAACACCTCATTAGGTATGTAACAAAAAAGTCTTTCAGCTGCATGAACACAATTGTGTTTTGATCTGTGGTCAAGGAGTTGGTTCATAGTGTGATCTGTGTATGTATGTAACTTCAGCCGTGATGTAACAGATGGACAGGTTTTGGGGCAGCAGTTTGTACCTGCTGTCTCTGTAGTCCACTGCATTGGATATAAATGGCCTTTCTCCAAAAAAACACTGATTTCCATTTGATGGCTCGACCCCTGATCAATGGCTGCTGTGAGTGGTTTGGGTCTGGTGGTCATAGATTCATGTTGTCTGTTTGTAATGTTGATCCAGTTTCTGGTCCAGGGTCCTCGCTCTTTCACTGATGTCCCTTATAGGTTTCATGTGTGATGATGAGGATGACTTCACGCATCTCAGTGGGGTTCCTGTCTTGAGGGTGTGAGAGATCTGGATTTGTTGAATGGTTCTTGGAAAGTGCAGGCTCCTTGTTAGTTGAGGATTTGTCAGATGTTCAGTCCATCTACCAAAGGGAACCCCTCTTGGATGATTCAGTTGTTTGGTTCTGCTTTACCTGCATCTTTTCAAGTCTTAAACTGGTGTGATATTCTCATCATTCATTCCCCACTTATCTTGGAATGTGCCACAGATATGATGTGCTACCCTCCTCCTCTCTTTGAGAAGATTTTGAAATTCTCACCACTTTTCTTTTAAAGTCATAAGTTAAATGTTTATAGTTAAGGCTTCAATTATATTATTATTATTCAATTATAGTCCCTGTCTGGAGGGTTTCCTTCATCTTCCAACATATACAACCACTTGACAGTGAAGTGACTTTTTGAAAAATTATATTTTTTTGTTATACACAATGTATACAATGAAACACTTCCAAAAGTACTGGTGGAAACTGTATTTCCCACTCTCCATTTCATGCTTAAAAACATATTACCTCAGGTACCATGCTTACTTGGCCCTTACAGCTCAACAGGAAGTAGAACACTGTGGAAAGTAGAACTATGAATTAGTTGCTTGGAATAGTAAGGAAACAACCCCAGACACTGGTGATAGTAATAAGAAACGGAGCATGAGATCGGGGCTTCTCATGAGAGGCTTCTGATCTGAGGGTGTGATAGGAGGCTCCTTCATATGCGGCAAAGAAATGCCTCCTTCCATTGCTGAATCATCAGTGATCCTATGGGCGGATGCTTCTCCAGCCAACCTATATCCCAGGGTTGCGAGCTTCTGATAAAGAGCCAAGCTGCAGCAAGTGAAGTAGCTTAAAGAAGAATGCAACCATAGGCGCCGATATATGTTTCTGCCGGTGGATGCTCAAAACAGTTGAATGCCCCAAGGATTTAACCCTTCTGCAAAAACCATAGCCTACAAAATTCGATGCTATTCGTCTTTGAAAAAGTTATCAAACTTACGCATTTCAGCACAATAGTACATTACAGGGGGGCCGACGAACACACACACAAAATGTTTACGGGGTTTAAACAAGGTTTAACTAAAGTAAATGAAATGAATGAGTAATCTGTATTTATATAGCGCTTTTCTAGTCTTGATGACCACTCAATGTGCTTCACAGTACAGTTTTACATTCACCCATTCACACACACACATTCATTCAGTGCATCGACTGTATGTGCAGCACTTTCTCTATGAGAAGGGGCAATTTGGGGTTCAGTATCCAAGGACACTTCAGCATGCGGACAAGTCAAGACTGGAGGACGACCACTCTAACCCCTGAGCCACAGCCTCCCCCAAAGTAACAATCAATGCTGCCAAAATAGATTCACATGAAGATATATCATGGGCCACCTGCGCACCACAAATACGACACCACAGTCGCCACAGATCGAAACTGAAGGTGTTGGAAGTCACTAAATCATAATATAACTTTCAGCACAATGGACAGCTCCACTCATTATTTGATCACTACCAAACCTTTAATAAAACAGATGTTATCGAAGTTTAGACTTTAACTAATGATACACACCATGAAATACACGGAAATAACCAATGCCGCCAAGTAAAAAGGCTCACATGAACATAAATCATAGGTCAAGTGATGGAAACCAATCTGACACCACTGTGGCTCTCCGTTCTTATAATACACTTAAAAACAACACAGTACAATAGTGTGGGCCACAGGCCAAACAACAATAACAACATAACAGTTAGCTATATTCTACAAGCCAAACAAGTTATGTTGTTACACACGCAACGAAAGCATACAAGTAGACAGTCAAATTGTCAATTAACCTTGGTTGAGCGGTAGAGCGTTAGTCCTCCAACCAGAAGGTCAGTGGTTTAATCCCAGTCTTCCCCATTTACATGCAAGATGCTGAACCCTGAATGGCCCCTCATAGAAAAAAGTGCATAGATACACTTTACGAATGGGTGAATGGAACTGTCAAGTACTTTGAGTGGTTCTCAAGACTAGAAAAGCTCTATATAAATAAAGATCATTTACCATTTAACCATCAACACACAGCTGCTAAATAGTAAACAGAATTTTTCATTCAGCAGGAAAGTGTTACTCAGCCGTGCACTTAATGAATTCATCTGCCATCGGATCCAGGTTCCCTTTTTATTTAAAAAAAATGAAAATGACCAGGATGTTACAGGGACAGTGAGGGTTTCGTTTGTTGGGTGATCTCTGGCAACACGGTTCTCAAGTGCTCTCCCTGGTTGTCTTTAAGAAAATCCACTACATCCTGAAAAGGCACAAGGCAGACTCCTCATTGTTTCGCTACATCCGTGCACATAGCATGATGGAGGGTCAACCAGACTTCATTCCGGAAAACAAAAGCCTCAACACATGGGTTTGACTGCAGAAGGACTAAATCTGCGATCCAGGGATGTTGATGCTGTATCCATGAGCTTGAAGTACTTTACATTTCTTCTGGCGTTTGAGAGGGCAGCTGGGGACACATAGAGGGAATCCTCCATAGAACAGGCCGTCTCATTTCAGTTCGACCTCCGACCTGAGAAGGATGTGGCCCCCAGACTTTGGAATTCAGCTGAGAAATTGAGATGGTGCAGAGGTGAAGGTGGTAGAATATTCACGGTGCTGAAATGACGGCTGAAGAGAGATCGAATAAACCTCTTACGTGGCTTCATGTAATTTTTGTTTAAGACCCAAAGAGGTATTATTATTTAATATTTTACTAAACAGAGCAAAAAATCTGACTCAGTGCTTTTGTTAAAATACTTCATTTTACCTTCTAGCCACCTTCATTGTTCTATTTTGTAGTCATCAATCTTTTCATGTTAAAAGTGGAGCTGTTCTTGTTCTCTTCTACATTTTTGTCACTAAACATGAAAGCTTATTCTCGCTCTCTACACAGCCTGGCCTAGACTGAACACTTGGTAGACTATGATACATTCTCTTAAATAATCTCCTTAAAACGAATGAAGCTCTTGGTTCATTCACAAGTATTATGAAGTGCGTCTTAATCCTCTAATATTTTTGCATTAATTTGTATTATACTGTTATTGAATGTCCCTGGTTTTCTCTAATATTCTCTATATGTCAACTTTTTCCTTTTATCCTTTCTTTTTCCCTTTCCCTTTTCCTTTTCCTTTTCCCCAGCCATAGTGATACTGTTCACACAGCTACGAAATAAAAAGGCGAGCAAAGAACCCTTGATTCTGTCTGAAGAGGACATCAGAGAAAACGTGGTGACCTACGACGACGAAGGAGGCGGGGAGGAGGACACTGAGGCGTTTGACATTGCTGCCCTTCGAAACCCCAAAGTCTCTGAGTCCCACAGGAAGTTCCACGCCTACCTCGGCCAAAGACCAAGCCTATGCAGAGAGGACGACGAGGTCGAGGATGACGAGGAGGGGTCTGTGGTGGTGAGGAGGAGGAGAGCTCAGCAGGTAGATTATGGGAACTACAGCCCAGAGTCCGAACATGCCTGGTTTATCATTGACTGCATTCCTCGAGAGCTCAGCCAATCAGCACCTTCGCTTCTACTGGATGGTCACGACATAATTCAGCAGATCCTCCAGCAAAAGGTGGCTGAAGCGGACTCTAACACGCGGGGCCCACCGTATGATTCACTTCAGACATACGCCTATGAAGGCCTTGGCTCCTTGGCCGGGTCAGTCAGCTCTTTGGGCCTGACAGCGGGAGTGCCCGAACTAAACTATGCCGACTTTGAGGACTGGAACCCAGAGAGGGAAACGCTGGAACAAGTAGCGGGAGAATAGCTGGCTGCAGGCCAAGCTAACCCAGAATCCTGAAGAAATCATCCAAAAGTTCTTTTTTTAACTTTTGGCCAGATTGTTTGGAGTAAATTACTTTTACTTGTGCCATTTAAAGTGCGAGGACGCAAAATGACTGCTGCAAAAGGCTGGCCATCAGGAACTGTGGTATTGTGTTTAATCTGTGGATAAGCCATTTCGATCCAACAGCAGAGAAGAGCACACACTGGCTGAGGGGAAACTGGGATAATACTCTTGCTTGAGTGCTGCGATGAGGGACAGAATGCTAAACGACAGAAGACAAGTGTTTTAAAATGAAAAGTCAATTTGCATACACTTTTCTCCCTCTGCTCTGCTTGTTAGGTGAGTGAGTGTGAAAAGTACAGCTAGTCCTAAACCCAAAGGATCCTGCTCTTTATCTTAGCTGTGGCTGACACTCCAGTCATTTAGAAACCTTGCACATCTCGACTGGCCACAGCAAACTGGTTTGGAGCACGATGACCCAGGGTGTGAGTCTGCACGTGGTTGATTTATTGGGAAAATTAAGTTTTATTGATTTGTTTTGCAAATTATTAAAACAATCATGAGGCTGGCTGGGATATATGTGATGTCTATAAACAAAGAGAAAGCTGATGGTCTTACTGACAGGTGCACTCAAAGTAAGTTACAGGCCCTACCCCTAATAATTTTATTATTATTATATTATTATTATTATTATTATTAACTAATTCTTTAAAGTCAAACTTAATTAGAATTTCAGTTCCTCCAATATGTTTACCTGCACATAGTGTGAATAGGACCCTGAAGCATCAGCTTCCTGGGTAATGCCAATTAGCTAATCCACATTTCAGTTTCATGATCATGATCTGAGTCAAAACCTAGAACCAACTCTAGCCACTGCACAAACTTAACTCATCCGAAGCTATCATAAATGCTAAATGTTAATTGTTTTCCCCAATTTTAAGGAGACATGTTATGCTTATATTCAGGTTCATAATTCAAATTTGGGTTGTATTATGTTCTCATGTTCATAAAACACATCACTTTACTCATATTGTCTCTGCCGACCTTTTACATGCACAAAAACCTATATATAACACACAGGAAATAAATATTGACAAAGCACAATATGTCAAGAGGACTTTGAAGGCATCAATCTCTGAATTACCCACGTTCTAAAACCTTTCTGTTTTTAACTGGTTTTGATCCTTCAATTCATCCACTGGCTGATTATCACCAGGCAACATAACAACAATTATCACAGCTTTGCTATAAATACTTGACAAGGTGTCAGTAGAACCTGATGAGCCCATTGGGTTTGCTCTCAATTACCACCTGTTACTGATTTTAATGATAACAAAAAACATAGGTCATTTTTAATTGACCTCATGATCAAGTGTGACAGACTGTGTCTCATCTCTTGGTAACATGTTTGTCAATGTGTCAACAATGTGTTTAATCTGATTGCAGGAGTTGTTTAGACAAGACTGTTGTACTTTGTAATTGTCTTTTCCGAAACATTCTATTGACAGTCTCCAACTTTAATTCAAAACTACAGACCAAATATTTCTGGCAGCAGTGAAGCTTTGCTACTAGCATTTCTTTGTATTTTACACACATTTATTTTTTTTAAAGAAAATTAAGTGTACAAAATTTTGTTCAGTTTTCACTTTGCTTTCTTGCATCAATTTCAGATCTGGACAATTCTATTCCCGGGTCGATACAGTTGCCATAATGGTTGTTTCTGTTGTCATCACTCTTGACAGTAAACCTGCCCAACCAACCACAGTCATTTGAAGTCAGTTTCATGTTGTTTTGTCCCACATCGGCCTCTAATCAGGCAGAGAACAGGAAGCAGAGCTCATGATAATGGCTACACATGACATTTTATTAAAGTTGCTGCAGTGGATAAGGGCTGCAAGAAATTCTTCTGAGCTGTAACCAAGACAGAAGTGGAAAGTAGGTACAAGGACATTGAGAGTGACACTGAAGAGGAGTCCTTGGTAACACTGATGAGTGACAAGTTCATGATTAGAACTAACTCCCCACCCCTCAATTGTTTCTCACTCTAATCCTGCTGATATCTGTAAATATGGAAATTTATATTTCAGTATGCATTTTTTTTCCACTGGACTGAAGGCGGTGAGAGGACTGTATCTTTTCTGAGTGGAAATAAATAAATACGGCAACAGAGGAATATGATGAGGAAGATGGAAGAAATTAAGCCTATTTTCCCTGGTGTATATTTTTTTTCGATGAATAAAAAAGACCAGTGGTTTCAGAAAAAGCCGTTTGATTATGTGCATGAATTTGTTTTTGATCCACACTGTATGTGCAAAACTTTGAAAGTGCCAATTTTTTTTACTTATTTTTCTATGAATAGGTCTGGGATTCTCATTACGTGCTGGGATGAATATGTCTTTTCTCGACGCGCCAACTGACACTGCACTTTCTGTAAAAAAAACAAAAAAAAAACACTCTTCTTGCTTCTCTTTCTTTATTTTCCAGTGATTAACAGAAATAAACGCCTCACAGAGACGGCATGAAAAGTTTTTAATTGGAGCCTCAGCATTATTCTACATGTAATCACTGGCTTCAAATGGGTCTGAGTGCAGCTCTTACAGTTATCAGGGGATTTGTAAATATGCAGGTAACAGCTTGTCTACTGGTGAACCTTCATGCCTCCTCCCTGGAGGCCCAATGAGTGACATCAATTAATCACCCTTAAAGTCTTTTGTAAAGCTGTCCCAATAATTACCAGCCTCTATTATGGGTTTGTTACTTAGAATCAGCAGTTTTTTAACATGCTGATAATCATTATATTGCGGTGCATAAAAAAAATTATGATTCTTAATTCAGCTTCACGCCGCATCTGCTTTTATTTCATTTTTAGAAGAGGATGCTTAGGTTTGCTATTTTTAAAAGGTTTGCTAATTTCTTGGATAAAGGCAAATGAGAAGGAAAGGTTTCTCAACAAAAGATCATTCTAAAAAAAGCTCTGGCGTCACACAACTAAATGTTTAAGCACCTTCCCTTGCTTGTGCTGCTTATTTGTGGTAATTTGGGGGTTTACTTACTTGTCTTTGAAAACAACAGTGACCTTAACACACACAGACACACAGTCAGTGTGGCTGGTATAATAGCGGGGCTGAATGTATGAATTATTCATGAGAAATGTAATTGGGCTTCTGGGTGTAGACAGCATTTAAAGGGCTGCACAGGGTAACTTGCAAATTCCAGCACTGTAACCAGCACTCTGATTAATGGGATTTCCAATGCCACTGTTCCTCTGCCAGATGCACACTTAACAAAGCCATTAATGTTCTCAACAACAGTTTCCATAAGCATGAGCATCTCATATAGTTAAGATTTTACTCTGTTACCAGAGGCACAAACAACACCCACCATTACTTCCTGAACTTACAAATTACCAGTGTGAGTTTGTGAGTGTGAGTTTGTATGGAAGTCATGAATTCATTTGTTTCTGTGCTCTTCTGTTTTTGAATGCCTCTGCACCAGCAGCAGCCAGTGGCCGGAGACTTTATGTTTTCGGGGTTGTCCGTCCATCCGTCTGTCTCATTCTCGCCTTGAGGGAATTTCTTCAAATCTGGTACAAATATTCACTTGGACTCAACCTGATTAGATTTTGGTGGTCAAAGGCCAAAAGGTCAAGTTCACATGACCTTGCATTATATTGAACAGAATATATCAGGAATGCCCGAAGGGAATTTCATTACATGTGGCACAAACATTCACTTAGACCACTGCTTTTCAAAGTGGGGGTCGCCAGGGGGCTCCAGGGGGGTTGCGGAAACTGTAAGGGAAAAGGGGGGACAATGTGACAATAAAAACAAAATTATTAAATTAAATATGTTTTCTAGATGTTATTAATCACTGCATATCGAAAGTGTCCCTGGATGCCAATCTTTTTTTTCTTCTAATGCCAATCTTTTAATAAAAAAAACCCACACACCGCTCAAGCCAATCAGAATCGAGCAGCCGCTGCATCAGAGAGTTGCTGTGTGCCTGAGACATAGCTAGCTACCTAGGCAAAGATGGACACATTTTGTGGCCACGGGTCAAAGGTCACTGTGACCTCACAAAGCAAATGTGTTGGCTTGTGAATGCGATATCTGTGGAACTCCTTGAGGCAATTCTATTACATGTGGCACAAACATTCACTTGAATTTGAATCTCATTTTTGTAGCCTAAGGTCAAGATCATGGAGGCCTCACAAAGTGTGTTTATGTTTTTCTTGAACATAATATCTTAAGATCGGGTTAACGTGGTACAAATATTCCATTGGACTCAAAGATAAAGTCGTTACAATTCAGTGTTCAAAGGTCAAAGGTCAAAGGTCAAATTGAGCTTATATGAATCTGGAAAGAAAAGCATGTTGAAACTGCACTGGTTGGCGAAGGCATACAACCGCAGTGTGTTCATTCTAGTTTAAGCCTGTTTCACAAAACTCAACTTAGTCCCAGTCTCTCCGGGCCACCAGAGATCCCACTAGTGATCACTCCTCGATCCTCGCTTGACCCACAAGTCGTTTTGGGTCAATCAAGAACGGCGTTTCAAGTCTCTCATTTAAGATTAATAACAGAGCCATAGCTGTCTCATTCTGTCATTTCCTTTTATTTTGGGATAATATTGTTGTCTTTCCTCTAATCTTTACCTGTGTCTTTTCACGCTCCTTTAGTGGCAGGGACCAAGATCAAATTACAACGACACAAGTCAGAAGGGTGTGAACGCAGTTAAGGGAATTGGGACGTGTCTCTGGTTCTGGCTGTATTAACTCTGGATTTTCCTATTCAGCAGTGAGCACTTTCACACAAGAGAGCAAGAGTATTTATTATGAGAGAAGGTGAAACCCCTGGGGAAATAATGTCAGGCTGTAAAGAAATATTAATTTCTAGTGTATATAGTATGAGTGCACAAAGGAGAATAGGTAGGTACAGAAAGAGTATTAGAAATTTGCAAATATTAAGGGAGAACTGCTGATTTAACACAGGTCTTGGGAATGACTATGTGTAAAAAAAAGTTGTATAAAGTCTTGGGTTGGCAAGAACAATGTTGGATAGAGTGGAATGGGGGGAAAAAAGAAGATATTTCTAATTCACAGTTTCTTTTTTAAGTTAAAGGTACAAATATTAAATGTAAAGTCTCATATTGGTCTTCTTTAGTAAGGCTGTGCTTTTCACAGCTGTGGTTTTTCTGTATCTGTATGGAATACTACTGTAATAAATAACAATACAGTACCCTATAACCAAAGATAAACTGCTGACAGTCTAACTATGTGAAAAAAAACGCTTTCAGTAAGGATATTGATCCTCGAAAAAGATGCAGTACATCACACTCAAATTTGAATATCTTCGGGAGATGATAATATTGGGACACTGTGGTTGTTTCAACACAAAGCCCCAGGTCTTCTGTGTCCGTACAGGCTGCTTTTTATGACCCATAGTTATGTTCATTAGTAAGGCGACCTATAAAGGCCTAAATAATTACGGCAGGATGAGTCAACAGAGCTGGTCCAACAAAACAGAGAACTTTGACAGGGGGGACGTCTGTTAATTTCCCATGGGAAACCTGGAAGTGAATGTTGATTCTCTGCTCCTTGACCCTTCCACAACCCTAACCACATGCTTATTATTGAACCCAAGATGGTCGCACCACCGACCTTCTGATTAGACCCTCTCTACATCCTGAGCAACAATGAACGACTCCAGGATTTTTCTGTGATCTGGTCATCAAGTAGACTGTTGACAGAAGTTAATGCCAAAGACAGCTGGTTAACCGACCGGCCAGACGGGGGCTGGAACTTTGACCTTTGCAGAGGGACAGGGATGGGATTCTACAAGGATCGTGGGCCCTCAGGTGGGACCATGGGACGCCTGATCTAGTTTGACTCTCTGGTGGGACAGCGACACTGACTATGTTTACATAGACACCAATAATTTGACTATTGACCTTATTAAGAATCAGACATTATTTCGATTATGGAGTTTGCATTAGTTGCTGATAGAATACTCCATTCATATTCTGTTTACATGTTACAGAGCATTGTCTGATTATGACTTATCTCATTGCTTCCACTAGCCATTATGTCCCACATTATTCAGCCAGTTCTAAAACCCCAACCTGAAATAGTTTAATGTATGATGCTCCCTTATACCATTTTGGGTGCTTTCTTTCTAATTTTGCAAAGGCTACAACTCCTTTGCTGTCGCGAAAAATCATCAATGAAAAAGGTAAATGAATGTTTTGCCACCAAAACGTGTGAACATAATGCAAAGTAGTTGCATCAATATATTGTAATTTAGTACTGTGTAAGACAAAGCCCTGATTTTAAGCTGTTATTTATCACATGGGCCTGTTTGATGAATTAGAATCAGTGAATCATTACACCTTGTATCTGCTATTACAATGCTGTACAGTACAGTCACTTTGAATCACCACATCTCATCATTAGAGCAAGATCTTCTCCTTCATTTGTCATCACCCAGTACAAGCTGGTAAATTAAGTCTGTATTTTCAGCCGATTAGTTATGGATTTATTGATCTATCCCTTATAAAGTCTATATGCTTTATAAAGTTGAAACAAAGCGGTTTAAATATTAATGTTATAATTGTGTATGCTGTGTGGATATCCCTCTTATTTACTCAGTCCCCACTTTCTGGCTTCCACAGTTATTTTATCTTCCTCTTTCCCTCTCACTGTTCCTTCCAGTGACTGCGTGCAGTGTCAGTGTCCCAAATACATTAGTGAGGCTTTATTGTCTCCTCTAGTCCCTGTTGTCTAACTGGATTAGAAGTGACTCCGACAGAGAGGAGGACAAATTGCGTTAGAGTTCCCTCCATTTTATCCGTGTTGTGAAGACTCAAGAAAATCAAAGATTGATGAGTTGAGCTTCACAGAGAATTGCTGCTGGTTTACAAAGTTAGTCCTGCTAAAAGGAACAGCTGATTTGAACCACAGTGAGACTAATGTAATGGTAAACGGGTGATCCGTAGAAAACAACAAGCTTACAAACCGCATACTGTCTTGCACGCTTCTTTTGCATAAACAGACATTAACGTATGGTTGTGAGGAGGTGAGCTCTGACTACTGATGTCCAAATCACACCCTGTTGGATCTGAACATACCATCCCCTCACACTTTTATTTAATGCACCTATGTTCCCAGTAAAAGTGGTTTAAAAAAAATGTGACGTTGCTTCAAAATCAATCAGATGTGTCAAACGTGTAGCAAGGCTTCACGTACTTAAACTAAATCCAGACCTGTCTCTCAGGGAAGGACTGGTTATAAAAAGCAGCTGACTAATAGCAACTGAATAAAATATATGTGGGCATATATTGATGCTAATCAATTCAAATGAATTAAAAGACTGACGCAGCAGCCTCTAGGATGTTTGCAGGTGATTCAAAAGGTGATTGAAGTGGATCTGAGTGCCTCCTACATCTCACTGGGCTCAAGGTAACTTGAGAGTCTCCAAGGCAGATCATAGCACAGTGTCTGGTGCTAGAAGGGCACAGATCTGGAGTGGAGAGACTTAGGCTAATAGAGGTAGGTAAACATGTTTGTCTGAGAGCTGTGGTATTTAAATATGCCCCCAATTACTGACATAATACACTCCCTGTGGGCCGCACATGATGAATATCAAAGGAATCACATATTCAAAACAAACAAATAGCAACATTTTCTCTCTCTCTCTCTACTTATGAAACGTACTGTGTGGTGTAGACCTGCATTCAATTTGAGCAATTTCATTATATTTCATATGTATTATTATATTATATAAACATATATTTTGATGCATTTGTGAAAGATGTATTTAAGAATGGCAGGACGGTGCCTTTCTTCAATGAATCGGAGAATTACGTTTGCACCTTCACACCATAGATGTGACTTTATTAACCTGTGTGGGTTTAAAAGTGTTTGTAAGATTACATTTTGATTCAAGCCTCTACTTCTATAATCCACGTTTCTGACACCACAAATAAACAATTAGGGTCCTACACTTACAGGGTTCTGCACTAACAGGCCGCTGGTTCATTCAAACATTTACAAAAACATTTCTCTATACAGTTTGAAGTATGTTTGCATGTTGCAATGATGTAGCTCTGCATTATGTAATTATGACGTTGCTGAATTCATTCTTTGATATTAACCCCACCAACAAAGAATTTGAGGTTGATTATACTTCATCACATATATCATCACAGATACATATTTATCAGTGAGATGTTGTTAAATATTTTAAACAAAGATGCTGTGAATGACAAACAAAACATCTCTGGCTTCACATTCCTTTTGTATTTTGAGTTAAATGGTAAATGATTTGTTTTCATGCTGCACTTTTCTAGCCTCACATCTATGCCTCACTTTCTCTATCATACGCCAGTCCTGCACTGCTGGCACAGCCGTCAGAAGCAACTTAGGGTTTAGTGTCTTGCCCAAGGACAATTTGTCACGCGCAATGGAGGACCCAGGGATCGAACCACGGCCATCTAGTTAATGGACGACCCACTTTACCTCCCTAAGCCACCCTTTAGAGCACAGTTACACTACAAAGTCATCTGGGGGTTGGAAGTACTGTACTTTGCTCCATTGCCTTTGCAAAGGAGGTTATGTTTTCCTTCCTGTTTTAGGTCTGAGTGCAGGATTTCTAAAAAACTACTCAATTGATTCCCATGAAAGTTTAACGAGGGGTGGGGCTTGACCCGAGAAAGTTATTATAATTTTGGAGTAGAGGTAAAAAGGTGGTTTCTTTAACATGGTGAGATAGGGCGGTGATCTGTTCAAGTACAATTACATTTTATACACAAGAACTATAATGCAATTCTTAATGTCGTTTCAATTTATTCTGAAATAATTCTCTGATGTGTTAAATGTGTCTCGTGAAACTTTCTTCTCTCATTGGGCCTCTCTCCTAATCCATTTGTGAAAAAGAGGAGGAATTTATACGTGACAATTTGGTCATAGTTAGTTCTTTCAACCTTGCTGTGCTTTTATATTTTGTTGGTTTCAATGTCTCTGCTCAGTTGGTGTAGGAGGACTAAAGAGAATTGTTCTTGCCTTCATACTTTATTTACCAAGAAAAGTTTGAAAGAAAATCTGTTCAGCTGTAACACTGTCTGCTATTTGTCCAACATTTGTGCTGCCATGAGGTGTCACTGAAAAAAATAAATAAAATAAAAATAAATAGACATTTTAAATCCTTGCCACCCATGCAAGAATCTTTTATCCAATTTAAAATTCAGAGCTACTTTTTCTGTACTCACAGCACAGTTTACACCATGTGACTGTGTTAAGCCTGAAATGTGTGGAAAGGCCACTTGACAGCATGCATTGCTTCCATCTGCTCCATTATGTGGAGTATCCATTTGGGTGGAGGTCAGACCACTTCAACCCATGATCGGAAAGTGTCAGAGTAAAGGCTCCCTCTTTTCCTGCGCTCATACCAGAACAAGATGTGCTATAAATAATGAACTGCACCATGGCTTGTGATTATACCTGGGCAGAGGATGGAGCCCTGCCACTCTACAGCAGACAGGAAGGTAATTACCTACATCTACAGAGGGAAACGTGGGATAGGATAAGGCTGGCCCGGCTGTGGTGGTGGGAGCGAGATGTGATCAGAGACTATTATAGCCTCTCTGATGAAACAATATTCCTGATAGCGGTGCCTGGGATTGGCCCAGAGACTGCAGATACCCGAACAGAGGAGAGGACATCTGAGAAGGAAGTTTACAAAAAATGAAATCATTTTTATCACAGTGCGTCATTACATTTCTACTATTCAATGTCTTTATATTACAATTACCAGGAGTTGAGCAGTTTTTTTAGCGTCTTTCAGTTCATTGTTTTGGTTGGCCAAGTCTCATTGTGCTCATCAACCTCCTGCTGGTCTCAGTGAAAAATTCTGATAAGCTGCCCAGTATCAGACTGTCACAATTCCCTCTTCGGCCTCTTCAGTTCCCTCCTCCAGAACTGCCTATTCAGTTTTCCGGACACTGTTTTTTTCCACATTTTAAACTTTGTTTCACTCAGCGGTGGAAGTAGAGGGAGACTTCGGTGAGCTCAGGGGTCTGATGCCTGCAAGGATAAACATGGCGGAAAGCACCCATCAACCCCTCCTCCTGCCCTGGACATGCAGCTGGCCAACACATTTAACATCCTGAGCCTGCAGGAGTCCGTCCGTCCGTCCGTCCCCCCCCCCCCTGCAGCTGCCTCCAACTAACCTGTGTCCTCAGATGTTCTTTCTCGGGCCCACTGCCCGCCCTCGGTGCTTGTGGTCGGCACTTCTATGGTCTGGCAAGTGGTGGTATGTGATGGCCAGACTTTCTGTTATCCAGGTGCTTGTGTGGAGGACATGGCACCAACTGCTCTGTTACTGTCTGAACAACATATATCTGGCTCTGTAGTCGTTGGCAGCAGGCAGTCACGGCTTCTCAAATAGGATTCTAATACGCCTGACAGACAGCCTGCTGGACACTGGGAAGCAGGTAATCATCTCTGCTTCGCTCCCCCCGCTTCGTTTTGTTTATGTGAATTTCTGTCATTTACGCCAACGTCAGGTCTGGCTGAAAGGTTTTTCTGCTTGAACAGAGATGTCCCATTTGTTGACAATTTAACAGGCCTCAGCTCTTTAAACGAGACGGTCTCCACCCTTCCCTGGATGGAAGAATGTATACAGAGATAGATACAAGGACAATCTGGTTAAGACTGCTACCTCACCTCTCCAGTCTTGTCAAGTCTTTTCCTGCCACAGCAAAGAGGCTGTTTTCTGTGACAAAGATCATAAACCTGCTGTGGGCGGCCTGATAGCCAAATGGTTGAGGAGGAAACCACATGGACACGTTTACCCTGAGCAGCGAGTGCCCTTTTCAAATCTCAGGATTGAGCTAAAAAGCCAGATATTTTCCTCAGGAGTTGGTTGAGACCAAATGGAGAGCTACAAAAGAGTGAACCATGGTTAAGTTCGTTGGGTGGACAGAAACATGACTTTATAATTGATACATGGTTTGTGATTAAGGCCATTCCAACCTGAACTCCCCCGATCTCGTCCGCTCTTGGAAGCTAAGCAGGGCTGGGCCTGGTTAGTACTTGGATAGGAGACTGCCAGGGAGTACCAGGTGGTATAAGGTCGGGTGGCTTTGTCTCAGGAGTTAGAGCAGGTCCATTTACCAGAACTTTGGCGGTTCGATACCCGTCTCATTCCAGAGTGTCCTTGCTGCAGTGTCCTTGGGCAAGATAAGTGCCGCTCATAGATGAACTGCATGAATGTGTGTGTGAATGGCAAACATGTACTGTAGAGTACTTTGAGTGGTCATCAAGACTAGAAAAGTGCTATATGAACACAGAACAGTATTTATTGATGATGTTAATTTGTTTACTCAATATAGATGAGACAACAACGTGATGATTTTATAAAAAAATAATAACAATGATAATATAAATAATAATAAACTTTATTCAAATAGTACTTTTCTTATCAATGGTTCAAAGTGCTCAGCAAAACGTTGAACGGTAAGTTACACCGTCCTCATGTTTGTTCAAGTTTTAGCAGGACAGTCGGCCAATGTAGGAGTATCGCCCCGCGTTACAGTACGGAGTTTCACAATGGAGTTTCACAACGGAGTTTCACAACGGAGTTTCAATCTGAGCACACCGGCGCGGCACGTCAGAAGAAATAAAGCGTAACCGCTGGTCTCGAACAATAACGTTCTTAGGAGGAATGTGCACGGACACATTATCTTACTTGTATCCCTCCACGCTTCAGTGTTTCTTCAGTGTTGTTCGTTGTGGTTAGCCTGTGGTTAGCCGGGGGAGGAAGTACGAAATGAGACGTTTTGATAACATATTTCTTAGAATGGACTGAGTGAAAAAGTCCGCGGAGTGACTGTTTTCATACTTTGAGGGTCCCTACTGACCCCCTTCAAGTCATTACAGATAGTAAAAGCCCAGAAAATGTATTTTACACAATATGGGCCCTTTGACATTGTTAGATATACAGATATTTTACTTTTTGTTCACAACTTTTATTTGCAGAATCCGAGTGGCCAAACAGGTTAACAGGTAAAACATATTTAAATCTGTGACTGTGGCACATTTCCGTGTTCACACGGTATTATCTCATGATAATTTAAATGTCTAGTTTTGTTTACTCATTTTAGACTAAGAACATGCTTAATCACATTAAGCTCATTTATTTTTTTCTGAAAAATAATTCTCACTTTTTACTGACACACACCAGTAGCCCACAACTTGTAGAGACCATTTCATCCAGATATCATCAGTCATGTAATATGTGTTTGCTTGTTAAGCCATTTTATTTCAAGTCTTTAAGAAATTTTCACTCACAGGAAAAAGCAGGGCTGCTATTCCAACAGAGCAACTGCAGTACAGTTGTTATTTCAAATGCTAATTAATTTTCTTGCAGCAGCAATATATAGGCCAAGTATAGGAATTCAGAGCTGCTTTCTTTTCTGTTGTCAGTGTTGACTTTGCTGACTTTCACCTCAGAGCTGCAGCCCCTTCAGGGATATTGTAAAACAACTGCCTCAATTCTGGTTCATGTTTTCTTTCCAGTCATTGATGCTACGTCCTATCCACAGATATTATGTTTTATGCCCCCAGTTTTACATCTCTATTCTCTTAAAATCCGGCTCCAGCTGAACACACCCCAGATTGTTTTAAAAAATTTAAATTACACTACGCTCTCACTGCAAGCCTTAGTGGTAAGGCTTTTATGTAGCACATTATCCTTTAAAATGTGACCTGAATCAGACTCCAGTGTGAACTGGTCATGGCCCTGATGTGACCTGCATGCGCAGAAGAACAAGACTTCACACGCAGCACACTGTGTAAGAAAGTAGACAAGGAGGCCACAGATGTGGGCGTTTAAGGTTACATTTTTCTCTTGATATGTGTTCAAACACAGACCGGTTACGATACGACCGCTCATGTTTTGCTTGAACAGACATTTCACCCCAAGTGAAGTCTAAAACCTGACTGACTACCTCTGTTGCAGCTGTCTTCCATGTTTGTTTTCACTGGGCTACTCCCGCCCGCCCCTTCGCCTGCACAAGGTTATGAGGAATGTTGATGTAGAGTGAGGTAAAAGTCACATTGAATTCGGATACGGGTCACATGGCTGTTCAGACAGAGGTTACATTTGAAAAAATCTGATCTGTATCTGATTTAAAACCACATATGAAAGTAGCCCAAATCTGATTTTAAAAGATCCGATTCCATGTGATTTGTGCATTTGTCATTAAACCATCAGATCTGGGTCACATAGTGGGGGGGAAATCTGATTCAGGCCACTTGGGCCAGCTTTGTGAACGTAGTGTTAGACACCTGTCTATTGGTTTAATCCTAAAGTCCTCACAATAATTGCAGAAAAGCTGTGTAATTAACGAGTCGAACAAAGCAAGATGGTGGATGATGGATGAGCCTAAGAAAGGAAATACTGTGATTCGTTTTGATATCCCAGATTCTAACATTAAGGAAGGAACACCAGGTCTCTTAACAGCACGAGGGTTGTTAGCTGTTGTGATATCATTACTGTGGAATATGCAAAGTAAAGCAGACAGAGTGTCCTATTAACATCAGAGTCATTGTCAGCACTGGTATGACTGTATTCAATGTCATCCCAGAAAAGACCCAATGAAAGACTCAGTACTCTTCTCATTGAGCAATAAGAGTTTGAAAACACTGAAATAGCAGGTTTTCTTTTCTTCTTTTTTTTGTAAACAGATCCATGTAGATAATTGTTGCTGGACTTTCATTCACTGGATAACACAGTAGGACCACAGCTTGAAGTCAACATTGGTGTTTTACAAAATAGACCATTTAGAGACTCCAAAAGGATCCAAGGTCACATACTTATCTGCTCGTCTCAAAGACTTGAACATACATAACCTCTTAGATCTAATTGAAGTTGACACTTACATGACATATACAGACATTGTAGTGTCCTTTAACCTTCTTAAAAGTAAACTTTGGGCTCATAAAGAGTCAAAACAAGAGGTTTGGTGGAACATCTGATAATATATATATATATATATATATATATATATATAACAGAACACAGCAAACTACATCAAACTATCTGCATTTACAGAAAACGATTTACATCTAACTAACGTCCTCAGGTATTTGGACAGCGTGTACTCTGAGAAAGACACAAACAGGACATGAAAGATCAGCAGAACAGGTTGTGTTTTCTGCACAACTTGGGTAAAGTTCTTTTTTCAGGTAAACAAATGAAAGAGATGGCAATCAGTAGAGCGCATTCCTCCGCCAAGGCAAAAACAATCCCACGTGTCTGTCTTGCTCTTATTTGCACCCAATTGGACGTATAGATATCAATTCCAAAATAGTCTGATTGCTTACATCAACATCTGAAATGCTGTGAACAACATAAATATCCTCCCTCTCAGGGGTAACAATTATAAACTTCCATAAGGAACTAAGTACATTTGATCACATGTGCACCACAGACAGACAGTGACAACAAAGAGAGAGAGAGAGAGAGAGAGAGAGAGAGAGAGAGAGAGAGAGAGAGAGAAAGAACATTTCTCTAAGGGGAACATGAGAAAGGCCCGAGCAGAGCAGCATAACCGACTCAGACGAAGAGCCTAACCTTTTGGAAAACAATTGTTTGGCTCACTGGTAAATCTAAAAACCCATTTGAGGAGAGACTGGGGAGAGTGGGAGGTTTGGAAATGGAGTTTCATCATGACTATTGTAAGAGTGGCAGGTCTCACAACACAACATTGTCAGTCCAACCATTTCTGGGCAGCAACTTGGCAACATATTATACTCTGTACATTTGACTGGAGAAGATGAACGAATCCAGTTCATTTAGTTAAGTTTGTTAACACTGTAAGATAAGTATGGAATTACTACCACCATCACCATGTTCAGGCACACTACTTGACACTAGTTCGGATGCACCAAATGAACATCCTCATCATTCAAACATCATATTGTCGTAGGTGATATCATCAGAGACGAAGACTGCAAGCAATTCCGTTAGCCTGGGCAATTCCACTTTAACTTATTCTATTGTTTAAACTTCCTGCAGGTGGTCAGAAAGTCCAAACTATCCAAAAAAGTGTGTTCACAATGCAAACAAAGCCAACCATTGTTTAGTTAGCAAGATAGATAGATAGATAGATAGATAGATAGATAGATAGATAGATAGATAGATAGATAGATAGATAGATAGATAGATAGATAGGTAACCTCTTTTGGACGCACTAAGTTTTGGTCTGTTTAGTGGAACTGTGTTCCGAGGCACCTTTCACACCTTTAATTTTGGTTTGGACTTATATCAAAAATCTAAATCTACAGAGCAAAGGGAAGGCGTGAAAGCACCCTAAGAGGAGTTTGTTGCCAGAGTGGCTTTTTCAAAACCACAGATTTTTAGCCTAGTCTTCCAGCTTATTCCAGTGTCTGCTAACTTGCTGTCTGCTCCCGAGTCACCTAACTTCCAGTCTGCTACCCATCAGCCAGTGATAGCCAAGAGCTAGCTCCAGTCTTCTGCTTCTCAGACATTAAAGCTAGCTTGGCCCTCTAGCCACAAGCCTGAAACCTAGTTGACGAGGCTCAAGCCAGCTAGTTTCCAGCCTATACTCCAGGCAGCTAGCCTCTTATCTGCTTCCGACCCTAAAGACCTTGAGCATTCCCATTTTCCTAATAAATCTAAGTCTGGAGTCCCAGGTGATGTTTCTCTACACTGCTTCCAAGCAGCAGTGCTCTCAGAGCTGCCACTGTTGTGCGTATGCTATGTTCCAGAGTCTTTTAATACTTTAAAATGATCTCGTGATCAGCTAAGTGACTGACATGTTGAGGTTGTTTGGGTTCTGCGAGATGATTATCCAATTTATTGTACTGTCAAATAAGGGCAAATGTCTTTCTATCTTTGAAGCTTTTCTCTCATTATCTCTAGCTCATGAATAAACTTGTCAATATTGCTTCCATGCATCACATCTATATCTACACCTATCATGTAATGTTTCTCCTTGTGCGTGCAGCTGTTTTAAATATGGATAACAGACTCTGTTGCAGGTCTGCTTTTTAATGGGGAGTACAGCAGCTTTTTCAGGATAATGCCAATTAGTCGTGTCTAATTCTCAAAATGTAACTATAACAACATACAGCTGAATTCACTCGATGTAAATGTAACAGTGATTGTAGACTATTAAGTCTTGCTCATAGTGGGGGATTTTCAATGGAAGCCTTATTAGTATGTCCAACTTCCCTGATGACTGGTTCATTCATCTACTTCCATTTCAAGCTTTATCATTCCTCACGTTCATCCCTTCCTTTGTGACTTGAGTTCAGCCCTTTCTCTATTTGTCCGTGACAAATTTGTCAACTTTTCATTCTGTGATTATAATTTGTATGACATTTTGAGGCTACCGCTGTTGCCATCTTTATGAACAGTTACCATGGTTACAGGTTTCTCTCACAAAGTGTCCATGTCACTCTGCTCTTTCCAAAGTGTCTGTTTTCTGTCTGTTTTTTCTACCTCTGTTTAATTCTCAGTGGATTTGGGATTAATTTACTCACAGATGACCTCAGATTACATCACTGATGGTCACATATCTTTAAAAGGTGAATCTCACAAGCAGCAGTGCAGATGAATCATATTCTTAACAGGATATTATGAGCAGTTTATGTGTCATGACTCTGAGCCTTGTGTATCTGAAGAGCTTTTGGATTTGACACTTTTGATGATGGACATTTCCCTTGGTCTGGATTTGGCTTGTGTTTAAAAGTTCAATCCTGGGTTCTGGTTCCTTTTTGATTGTGAAATCGTGTGTGTCCGTGCCTTTATTTCCTGCGTTTGTCCTGTTTTCCCGCTCTTGTGATCGTCTGCACCTGTTCCTAATGTGTGTCATCTGTGATCGATCATCCCTGCCCCCTTGTGTACATAAGTCTCTGTGCTTCCTTTTGTCTTTGTCAGTTCGTCTTGACATCTTGTTCCTCGTGGTCCTTTCAGTTGAGCTTTTTGCAGTCTTTTTCTGGATGTGCAATTTTGGACTTTGTTTTTTTTAATCCTGTTTTGCTGCAAGTAGCTTTTTCTACCTAAACCAGGCTCTTGCACTTGGGTCGTCCTGCTTTCCTTATCCTGACAGTATGGATCAGGAGCAACAGTATGACTCCACAGATGCAGGTTGTTGAATAAGACTTATTATTATCCTTTATGTATTTGTTTCAAAGGTTACTTGTACTGTTCTTTTAGTCTCATTTTCATTGCTAAAAGACTAGATAGACTTTTTTTTAAATTTTTGTCTTAAATAATTACCAGCACTACCTGAGGCTGGTCAGTGTCCTGACCTGCTAGCTCAAGTCGGGGACAGGATCTGTCTCCCGAGACTTTCATTGCCTAGCTCACTAGGTTTCAAGGTATCACATAATATTTTATTTTATGCCTAAAAGAAGTTGCATTAACTTTGTATGTAATCTCATTGTGAAAATAATTTGCTTTCTATTTGGTGTGAACGCACCATAAGGGAATTCTCACACATACAGTACGTCTCTTGCATGATGTTCAACTTTGATCTGCAACATGTATACACACACTTATGTAATGAAATCTGTTCCAAAGTAAGATGTTCATCTGTTTATCAACCTCACTACCCATGTTTATGCCTCCTCCGCCATCAGTCTTTCAACCTCCAGGATAATGAGGGCCAGGGTCTTGTTTACTGTGTAGGTTTTCCCACTATTTGTCTGCAGACGATCCTATAATGATGAATATATTTGCTCCTTTTTGGGGATTATCCAAATAAAACTTTTTAATCATAAAAAATTAACAGCTGCATGCTGGTCCATTCCTCCCACTCAAACCATCAACCACCCTCAAGTACAACACTGATTTAATTGTTTTCACTGTGAAAGATTAATTTTTTTGTTTTTAAGCCATTCAAATACAATCTGAAAAAACAAACAATTGAGCGGTCCCCTTTTAACGTCTTCAAAATGTAACTTGTTTAATCAGTCCTCTTGTTTACTGCTATTAACAGTCTTTTGAAATCATGGTCATGTCCTTTTCTTTTTTTTTAAGCAACATCTTGAAATGCACATGCTTGATCTATAATAAGTCATATCTGTACGCTAAAAATACTGGCACCTGCTAAGTGTTGAGGAATTTTTTCACCATCCTCACACATTACTGTATATGCCACTATATATAATATATATAATGTATATTACACTTTATATATGTACACCATTGAGAGAGTGGGGCCTGCCTCGTTCCAAACATACTCCCTTCTCTCACTAAGCAGTACCCAAGGTCAGGTTATAGATAAAGGACCAACCAACAGAACATTGTAGTGTCTACATCGAGGGACTTTCATATCTAACTCAGATGCTCCAGACAGAGAGACACCAACTTCAACTCTTTTGCATATTTCACCAGTGGTAAGACGTAAGGACACAATGTGATTTCTGAATGCATACTTTAGGCTTAACTATCCAATAGGATGCGAACACCTACATGTAACATAGAGAGTGACATCAATTCTAGCCATTCATGGATGTGCTGTTAGAATGGGTGATGCAAGTAGAGGGAGATATACTGGGATGCTGTGGGAGACATCTTCAGACTTGGGGGGTGACAATTGCTCATGTTACTCTGTTAGCGTTTGTATATTGTTCCACCTTCTGGTCTCCTTGATGCATCAAGTCTACATTAAAATCTTCTGCATAAGACATCAGCTGCTGCCTGAGTTCTCCTTTCACCAGCTTCCAGGAAACCTCCATAACACTTAGCATTGTAGTGTAGCAATATAAAGATACTGAATTGTGGTTTAAGTACAATTGAAAGTGGGATGTTTATTTTCCAACAGCCTGTTGCTATTGAACAGTTCCCTCCTCTTAATATTGTCCTCAGTTTTTAGCCCATTTTACCTCAACTTCTTTTACCCCCTTCTTTATTAAAAGCAAGGATCAGGTCGCGCCCGCTCTTTGTTATTCATTTCTAAACTTGAATGGGAATTGATCATTAATTTCACAAGCCTTGTCACCAGATACTGATTTACACCTTCCCAGAGTGAATGACTGAATCAATTGAATGATTTGTATAATTGAACAGATCCGGGGCAATAAGGGTCAAGTGTGGTAATGAACAATTACATCATGTTCTATTCCTGAAAACAGATGAAGGTGGAGCAGGATGAGCGTGACTCATGTAGAAAAATATTGTTATTAAACTACTCATTTACATCTGATCCTATAAACTCTCACCTCGCTGTCACAAGTAGATGTACTGCAACAGCACTGATGATGATATGACCAAGTTCATTTGAGACACGTGGACATCTGATGTACTTAGAGCTGTCCTCCTTGTAATTGCATCACTTGAGATGCAAGTTAATACCAGGTCTAAATGGGGCCTCTTTGTTTGTGCAAATCAATGTCCATCCACATAATAATCCAGATCTGGTGAGAGCTATTCCAGTCGGAACACATGACAAGGTTGTGATGACAGTTTTGCCATTAGCCTATTCACACACACACATTCATACAGTGCGTCAATGTGCAGCACTTTATCTATCACACACCGTCAGCACAGCTGTCAGGGGCACTTTGGTGTTTGATGGATTGCACAAGGATACTTCGACACGTGGAATGGGATTGAACCGCCAACCCTCTGGTTAGTGGACAACCCACTCTATCTGTGGCTCTACCTCCTGAGCTCAGTCAGTGGCTCTCTAATCAACTTTAATAACATCAATCACTGTTTGTCTTTTTTTCATTTAGCAGTGCTTCAAATGTACTTGGTATCCAAGGCCCTGTTAAAGCAGTCCGAGGGAAGGAGACCACATTATATTACTGTGTATCACCATCAAACCATGTCTGCATGTGAATGAAAGCATTCCAGAAGCAAAAATCATGTTCAGCAGCTTACTTCAGTTTGTCAGACGACTTAAGACAACTTCTGAAAAATGGAGAAACAACATTAGCAAAAGAATGACCCAGTTGGGAAACGTCGAAGCTGTCAAAACTGAGTTTCTAATACGTCTTGCCCAGAATAACTATTGTGTATGGAACTAGGACACCGCTTTCATGTATGAAGCGATCCGACAATAATCAGGAGGCATGATATCTAACACTCAGTGGGGGGTTGAATTCAAGACCAGTCCAAATAATTTGATCTTGAGATGTGCATCACTTCAATTACCCCCCCCCTCCATCCCCATTTTTACCTTTACTAGAATGGCACACTGGCAATTGTCCCTTGCTGCTTTTCTCTGCAGGCAGCCAGCAGGGAGTAAACCTACATTACAAATGTCACTGGAAGCTGTATAACAAGATCTGGTTAAGAGGTACCATCCCATCCAGACTAGTGAATTATGCATTGCCAGTAAAAAAGAGGGACACGTTGCATTTTTAGGTTTCATTATAGGTGAGAATTTGAACTGGAAATCACATAAGAATTACACAAAGGGGAAAATATCTCTCTATATAGCTCTGTTACACAAAGTAAAGGATTCATTGATAATAAAGCATTGTGCATTTGATGTAACTCTATGATTGTTCCATATCTGACCTACGGTGTTGAGGTTTGGGCAAGTGCTTGCAAAACATACTCATTCAGTTTTCATTGTACAAAAAAGAGCGATCAGAATCATCAGTAGAAGTCGATATAGAGATCCATCAAACCCATTATTGGCTGGTGGTTTTATATAAGGCAATTATAACTTAAAAGGAACAGAGATCTTTAAAGAAACGAGATTTAGCACCAAATTAATAGAACATTGCATTACAGTGAAAGGGATCAATTTATGGATCAATCTCAACAATGAAACCAAAGAATCTAAAGCAAAACAAAGGTTATCTATATATATATAAAACAATTAAAGCCAGTATGATGAGTAAATAAAATGAAATGTGTTAATACATTTTTGTTTTGTTGTGACAGGTAAATTATTTTGTGAACATCTTTGAATGGTGTAAAATCAATTGTAACTTAGGAACTAATAGAGAGGGATGTGAGAGGCTGTGTTGGCCTGCAGCTATTTTCATTTTGAATCTTATTGAATTATTTGCTTTGCTAATTAATAAATTAGTTTGGTAATAAACGTATATTTATGAAACATTTATCACAGCACACTGTTTTGTTGTATGTATGGTTATGAGTATCTACAGTATGGTTCTAAAGTTATTCTAAGGGGAAAAGAGAGAGATGAGGCAGGGGTGTGGGGGGGGGGGCTTGTTATAAGTGGTGCTATAAGGAGCGCAGCAGGGGAGCTGTGTGTAATAGCACACTTACAGGCTGCTACGGCAGAAAGGAGGAGGAGAGGGAGATAGAAGTTCTTGAAGAAAACACTTCACATGAGTGAGGGGAAGCAAGTGGACACGAGAGTATAAATCAGTGGGGGCTGATGCACGTGTACTCCAAAATCCAAAATACAGGCTACCAAAAATAAAGTACATACATGCCTGTCTCAAGGTATTACAACAAGCTAATACTACAACATGCAATCACAGTGTAAAGTAGCAGGAAAGATGGCCATGGTCCAAGCTCTTTGTCTCGTTTGCTTCTCGAATGGTATTATATTTTAACAACTTTGTTTGTTAGCGTCCAATAACCGTATATAACTAAATAAATGCCTCAAAATGGTCAACTCGTGGGTTGAGGTTATGACTCCAGAAGTTTTCGTTTTCTGTTCTGTGTATGACTCATGTACCATATGTCCGTGCATCAAGGTAAAATGTGTCACAGTGGCTGGTGTTTTAAATGATGTGGTCAAGCCATTTAACCCGGCCCATGCGCAAGACATTAATCACCACCACAACTGAAACACGTGCCGTGGGTGTTGTGGGTTTTCAGGCATATTTAGTCTAAAAATGTGCTTTATTTGGGAGAAAAATAAAAATAACAATTCTTTGTATTACAATAGGATCCTGGCAATGGTTGGTGCTCAGGCCTTAAAAACAAGTTTGGGGGCCTCCATAAAATTTCTGAGTATGAACAGTAATGCATTATTTACATGTATTTTCATTGTGTGTATGCCAGTTTTTGCCTTATTCTTTCAGTGCAACCCTGGTGGTTTCAAGCTCACCTGGGAGTAAAGAAAAAATAAACAAAAAAATATACTGTCAGGAAGGAAGAGGGCTGGTTTTCATATCTTTGGAATACAACAGGTACAACACTTTAGTTTAATTTCTACTCTATATTGATATCAGTATACAAATGTGCAAGGAGATTTGTAAAACAAGTCTGATTCTAAATTAAAGTAAGTAGAGAACAAAAAAGAACAATATATATTGAAACAAAAGACATTAATTAATGAGTCAAATGTAAAATGGTCATCGTGTTCAGTGTATCTGCTGAGATTCTCTGCATCACCCACAGTGTACAGGTAACAAGGGACGTAGAGCGATGCAGACAGTCTGTGGTACTGTGAGCATATTGCTCCTTCATGTCTGGTTGGATATATATCAATCAATCAATCAATCAATCAAATTTTATTTGTATAGCCCATATTCACAAATCACAGTTTGTCTCATAGGGCTTTAACAGGGTGTGACATCCTCTGCTCTTAACCCTCAACAAGAGTCAGGAAAAACTACTAAAAAACCCTTTTAACAGGGTAAAAAGAACGTAGAAACCTCAGAGAGAGCCACATGTGAGGGATCCCTCTCCCAGGACGGACAGAAGTGCAATGGATGTCAAGTGTAAAGGAGAACATCACCAAGATAAGGGTTTTAGCAGCATTGATAAGGGTAAACATTTTGAAGCATAACTGGAGGTCAGTGAATTGATGGATTATTGTCAGTAATGGTCGAGTATCTGAGGAGAAATACTATGTATCGAGCAGTCCTGCTGTAATCATAGTCTATGGTCAGCAGCCAGCAAGATCATGATCCACCATCAAGATCGGATGCCACTATAGTCCACATATATGGCTCCAGCAGCTGATCATTCCCTCCAATCACAATCTATATGTTTCATAAACAGAATCGGCGGAGTAGGCAAAAATGATTTTGCTGGTCTCTGCAGACCCTTGTCCTCCTCAGAGACCCAACAATCCGCGTACTGCTGGATCCTCTAAGAACACTGATGTCATGTTTCAAAGGAAGTTATTGGTCAGTGGGCGGTGGTTTTGTACGGGTTGATCTCTTATCTTCATTTAACCTGCTCTGGAGCAGGTTAAAGATAAGGTTCCATAGTGTACCTTTGTGTACTGTTTGATGCTGGGCAGGCCGTGTGCAGCGTGTGATTTGGTGGAGAAAATTAGTTGTTGCAAGATATTTACAAATTAGTGATGGTGTAACTGCATACATGGTAGGCATGGTGCTGTGTGCTGACACCTCCAATCAGATGGTAATGCAATGTTTGATTCGTAGTTTACTGATGAAACATCCAGCTGCCTTCAATCTGAAAAGCAGCTCAACCATGATATGATGTTTGAGGGAATGCTGCCATCAAGTGTTCAGAGGGAAGCTACATCAGCCAGGAAGGAAAGGTGGATTTAAAAGGATAATTTAAAATAACCCTGTCTGAGGTAAGTCTAAAATTGTTATTTATGTCCTCTGTTTAACATGCTTCAGTTTACAGATTGCAGGTTGATGTTATCCTTTTCATCTGATATTAATACCTTGATTTTCAGATGCCGCTGAAGGTGATTACATTGTCAATGAGCAGATGTCCCTGTAACTCATAAGAGACTGAACAAGGCACATAAATAAAGCCATTCTACATATACAGTACGTGTGTGTGTGTGTGTGTGTGTGTGTGTGTGTGTGTGTGTGTGTGTGTGTGTGTGTGTGTGTGTGTGTGTGTGTGTGTGTGTGTGTGTGTGTGTGTGTGTGTGTGTGTGCCCGCCCGCATACGAACAGTTGTGGCCAACAGTAAATTCGTCCACTTGCAGTGTTGTGCATGAACGTGTTCATTGAACTGGGGCCATCTTGGGAGAAAGGTGAGGTTTGTAATTCCCTCGTGTGAAGTCCTTCACATGGCAGCAGTTGCGTTGGCTTTGGACCGCCCCTCGACTGAAACGACTGACACAGCCAGCGATGACCTCTTCTTTTGGTAGCCTCAACGTACGCTGCAGAGTCTTTAAAGACTTGGTCAAACAGGACCTCCATCAGTTCCTGGATGTAACCTGGAAAACATTTGTAGAGCGATGTTTGTAAAATATTTTATTCATTCATATTTTATAGATCGGCTTCCCTGAAGAGCTGGTTGCTTTAGGGTGATCAGCATTTTCATTGATGTGCATTGCAGACAGGTACAACCTGAAAAACAAAGAAATCTGTGTAAATTACCGAACTGAGACTTTAAACAGCAGGTCAACCAAACATAGAGCCCTTGCAGAGCAAATCAACTCATGACAAACAGAAAAGGATCTTGCACCTTGTGGGGTCCTGATGATTACATGTGAACTTTCAATGTTCACTGCTGAAACCACCCATCATGTAAATAGCTGTGTTCGGTAGCCATTGATTTTAATTAATTAATTTATTACCGAAT